>NC_086455.1:69330691-69630691 GCF_028390025.1 Pseudophryne corroboree
TAGTGCTGACGCATACATCTGCATTTCTTTTCATTCGTGTATTTTCACATATCACTCTCCTGTTTGCCATTTCACAATTGATAACGTGCTAAGAAAGATTTGTTGCTATTAGTAGTTAAAGAGTAAAAGTAATACATTAAGGGGTAATTTGTAAAGCACGCACACAGCTTTGCCTAAAGATACAAGGAAAGACCTGTGTGGTGCTCGGTAGACGATTACAATTAAAGATCATCTACATTGATAAACGTGTTAATTGTATTTCTGTGGACATATCTGGCTGGCATACACGTGTTTCTAACAAAAGGGTGAGACTAGTGTATGCAACACAAAGGCCGACGCACGTAGCGTATATTACGCAACGGAGCGTCCGGGTACGCCCACATAATTCAAATCACACGATAGTATTATTTTTAACAGGCGAAAAGGAGGCAACGCGATAAATAGCGCAAGTCAATTTTAGTGTCCAAAATTTTAAGCTAATAGATCCTTCTCCAAATTGCGACTCATCTGGTCTAGACTGTTTACTGAATGAAAGGAATTTCTGCGCAGAAATAAAATTAAAGTGTACATGTGGTGAGTGTTTGTATATATAAGTTTTTACAATTTTTGGGTTGAACCACAAGAAGTCGAGTTCTCGTGAGGTACATACATGTAAGTGACGTGCATGGTGGCTAGGGAGGCATCCCTTGTTAAACATAAATTTGAGCATTAGAGTATAGCAGACCAGGAGGTCTACTGTAGCACAGACCAGGAGGTCTAGGTACAGCAGACTAAGAAGTCCGCTATAGAGAAAAGTAGCACAACACCAGGAAGGGTTGGTGCGGAACCCATATAGGCCATTAAAGCTCTGGCTGAAGGAATTCGCAGCCGAAATTTTCGATTCCACTGGTCGCTCCGCACATAAGATTAGTTGCTTATGTGCAGAACGATTGTACCGCACGTAATTGTGTGCATTAGTTAGTAACCTGACCAGTACGATTTGCGTACGAAAGGGGTCATAAACGCTATTTGTACACTCTAACGTGATTTGTGTAATTTTTTTTATTTTAAGGGAGGTTCGCTGGTCACTCAGGAACTATCCAGCAACCAATAGTTACTGGAAAGGGTTAAGTGTTCTGCGGATCACACTCGCATGTTCCAGTAAATAGCGGTTCAGGTCGCAGGGGCCCTAGGTCGAGTACGCCAGCGCTAAGGCAGTGTGTGGGCGTATTGGTCGGCGTGGGCGAGTGAGTGGAGTACTCGGTAAACTGCCACCGTCGGCCTACACCGGACATCTTGGTTTTGTAAGGGTTAGCTGAAGACCCTGATTTGAAGGTCAGAGGTAGTGAAAGCAACACCTGCAGGTATGGGGGCCAGTTGTTCGGGTAGGGGGCGATCAACCTCGGTTCGGGTTGATTCAGTAAACCGGCCAATCGGGTCGGCAAGGTACGTAATGTGTGAAAAATACGGTTCACACACAGAGGTTTTATGTGATGAATGGGAAAGAATGACTGTGCATGACGGGGAGAAGTTCCCCCGGGTAGGTAGTTTTAGCCCAGATGTGTTACAAAACCTAAGGAGAAGGATATGTCTCATTAAATCAACAAAGAGACGGATCAAACATTATGACTACTTACAGTTATGGCAACAGGAGGGTGAAATACAGAGAGGATTGGCTCAGGCGGCTATCAGGAAACTGATAGCTACAGCACCACCGCCACCTTACATAACGGGAGAGAAGTTGGTTGCAGAGAATGACGCACTAATGTGTAATAAACAGGCACTTAGTAACTGTATAAATGTTAAGGATAATATGAATAAGATGAGTAATGCAAATATTAACCCGTGCAAGTTGTACCCTGTTTTAAACTTTCCCCAGGAGTGTGATCAAGAGGACGAGTCAACAACACTATTGGCACTCTCTCTAGCAGCCACCATATCAGAAACAGCAGTGGGCACGACCCAACCCGTAAGATTAGTATCCAAGGCCCCTAGCGGAGGGACAGGTGAGGTCGTATCAACGGGTAAGTACGGCACCATACACTATGCTGAAACCATTTCACCACAAGCTGTAGAATCTATTCAGAATGATGTTAGTAGACTTAACCCCGTTATGGTAATAGCAGTGCCAAATGGGAAAACGGACACTTCAGGAGTCACTCCTGTCAGAAACATTGCCATGCACTGTCCATTTTCCCGAATGGAATTAAGAGCAATAGTGTCTGAATTCCCTGATCCTAGGAAGGATCTAGTTGCTAGCCAGAAATACATTAGAGATCTAGGGAATACTGTAGAGCCCAATAACAAAGACTGGCAGATATTGCTGAGGGCATGTTTACCCTCCAATGTCGACTCAGCACAATTCTTAGCTGACTGTAAATTAGATGAGGATGTACCCCTTACGGATGTGTACAACCAAGACAATGTAAAGAGAATAAATTTACAGTTAAAAGAGTATTTCCCAGCTGTTGTCAAATGGAACAAAATTTTCTCCATTAAGCAAAAAGAGTCAGAAACAGCTGCTGAGTATTTTCATAGGGCACTACTGGAAATGGCTAAATACACAGGCATAGAAGACATTAAGACAAATGCAAATCATAGAGAGGTAGCAGTATCTGTGTTAATGGATGGTTTAAAGGAGGTATTGAGGACAAGGGTACAGACCACGCAACCATGTTGGCGAGGTCTGTCGGTGGCTACTTTGTGAGAGGCTGCTATTGATCACGATCGGAATATCACCAGACACAGGGAGTCACAAAGTGATAAGTTAATGGCCGTAAGTATACAGGCCCTGACCACAAGGCCACCTTTGTATAAATCTCCAAACCCTGTGGGTAAGTCAAATGTGGTAACTTGTTATTTCTGTCATAGAGAGGGACATTTTGCACGAGACTGTAGAGTGAAAAACACACAAAAATCATATCAACCCCCTAGACAACGACATGACACACGAAATTGGGATCAGGGACCGCAGAGACGGAGTCATGAGCCACATGCAGGGGAAACAAAAAGGTATCCCCCAAAAAGAGACTGGCAAGTCTCTGGTAGTTCCCATTTACCCCCTTCTCAAGTAGTTGCTGCCAGCGCGATTCAGGGAGGTCACCATACCCAATAGGGGTGTGGCCATACCTGTAATCTGCAGCCAGTGAAATTGATTGCAAGCCTTGGAAGTGAACCCGAGGTCACAATCGATGTAGCTGGTAAATCATTAAACTTCCTTGTAGATACGGGGGCGGCCAAATCAGTGATAAATTCGACAGTGGGCATGAGAACCACTGGTAAGACAATTCCAGCCATGGGAGTAACGGGAGTAGTCCAGCACTACCCTGTTAGCAAACCAGCAGAGATTACAATAGGGCCTTTGCATACCAAGCATTCCTTTTTGCTGGCGGCATCGGCACCGACTAATCTCCTGGGAAGAGATTTATTGTGTAAAATGGGGTGCATCATTTATTGCACTCCTGAAGGTGTATTCTTAGACATACCTGAGAATCACGCTAAAGAAGTGTGAGACATGCTAGACTCCCCATCAAAATTAATGTCCCACACTGTTATGATAAATAGGAATCCATCCCAGGTAGAAGAAATGACATCCCAAATACCAGAGTCACTGTGGACTAAAGATGGACAAGACACTGGATTAATGGCAAACGTAGCTCCAGTAGTTGTGCAAGTAAAAGATGGTAGGATAGCTCCAAAAATCCCGCAATACCCTCTGAAGCCAGAGGTGGAATTAGGAGTATACCCCGTAATAGAGCGCTTGCTACAACAGGGCATTCTGGTAAGAACATCCAGCACTGCCAATAGTCCCATCTTCCCTGTGAAAAAGAGTGGGGGGAGGGGTTACAGGCTAGTACAGGATCTAAGAGGGATTAACAAAATAGTTGAGAGTCAGTTCCCCGTAGTGCCAAATCCAGCTGTCATCCTTATGCAGATCCCTCCCACTGCGAAATTTTTCACTGTTATTGACCTCTGCTCCGCCTTTTTCTCGGTACCCCTGCATCCTGACAGCCAATATTTGTTTGCATTTACATACAGAGGAGTCCAATACACATGGACTCGATTACCGCAAGGTTTCATAGACAGTCCAAGTATATTTTCACAGGCTTTGCATGATTGTTTACAGTCTTTCCAACCAGAGAGTGGATCAATATTGATACAGTATGTGGACGATTTACTACTGTGTTCAGATTCACTGGAAGCGTCCCTGAAAGATACGAAACAGCTCCTGTTTCATCTTTCAGACACAGGACACAAGGTTTCCAAAGACAAATTACAATTATGCCAGCCTAAAGTAAAATATCTGGGACACTGTCTAACACAAGGACTGAGACACCTGACCGCTGATAGAATTCAAGCAATTAGAGACATGACTCTGCCACAAACCCAGCAACAGATCAGAACGTTTTTAGGAATGTGTGGGTATTGCCGTAACTGGATCCCAGGGTTTTCCATTCTAGCATTACCTTTGCAGGAGATGGTTTCATCAAACAAACCTGATCGGATTTCGCATACAGACGAATCCGAGATGGCATTTGAGAGACTTAAACAGTGCCTAACGCAGGCACCAGCATTAGGTATGCCAAACTATGGGAAACCCTTTGAGCTGTACGGAACAGAAAGTGCTGGTTGCGCGGCAGGCGTCCTAACCCAAAAGCACGGTGATGCCAGCAGGCCGGTAGCATACTACAGCGCGCAGCTAGATACGGTAGCGCGATCCCTCCCCACATGCTTGCGAAGTGTCGCTGCGATAGCATTGCTAGTTACAAAAAGCGAAGATGTAGTGCTAGGACACAACCTCACAATTCATACGCCACATGCAGTGTCAGCCTTGTTGAATTCTGCCCAAACCAGGCACGTCTCATCAGCGCGGTTTACAAGATGGTAATTGGCATTAATGGCCCCCGTAAACATCACCATAAGGAGATGCAGTGCATTAAATCTTGCAACATATCTCCCAGGTGTGCCTGGACAGGCACAAAGGGTGGAGGATGAGAGTGATGGGGAAGGAGGATTTAATACAAGGGATGACACACATGATTGTATGGAATATTTGACCCAAAATTTCACGGCAAGGCCTGACATCAGTGACAACCCACTGGAAGATGTAGATTTTACTTTCTACACTGACGGTAGTTGTCACAGACAGACGGACTCGGGAGACTTGTGTACTGGATACGCAGTCGTAGATGACCAAGGCACCATAGAAGCAGAACCGCTAGGCCCACCTCACTCAGCCCAGGTTGCTGAACTGGTTGCCCTAACCAGAGCATGTGAATTGGCTAAGGGCAAGTCAGCCAATATCTACACCGATTCTAGATACGCCTTCGGGGTAGTCCATGATTTCGGAGCCCTATGGCGCCTCAGAAATTTCATGACGGCAGCTGGTACACCGATAGCGCATGCAGCTCACATCAAAAGGCTTCTAACAGCGATACAGGAACCCGACAGAGTGGCTGTTATCAAGTGTAAAGCACATACATATAGCCAAGACCCAGTATCACTTGGTAACAGCCGAGCAGACGAAGCTGCTAAGTTAGCAGCCGGTACCCCCAGACAGACAGACACCACACAATTGATGGTATTCAATACCATCAACACACAGAAGTTGTGTGAAATGCAAAATTTGCGTTCCACACAGGAAAAGGCAGTTTGGAGGTCAAAAGGATATGGCCAGGAGTCCTCAGGACTCTGGACAGATGGACAGGGTAAACCAGTGGCACCCAGAGCATACCTTCCATGTTTAGCTGAAGCAGCACATGGGCTGACTCATCTGGGCAAGGAGGGAATGTGCAAGTTGGTAAGAGCATATTGGTGCGCCCCAGGATTCTCATCCCATGCAGGTAAGAGAGCAATGTCATGCCTTACCTGCTTGAGGAAGAACATCGGAAAGGCAATACCAACAGAACCATCTCATATCCCACCTACAGGCGGCCCTTTTCAGGTAATACAGATTGATTTTATACAATTACCCCCTTGTCGAAATTTGAAATATGTACTTGTTTGTATAGATGTGTTTTCAAATTGGGTCGAAGCATTTCCTGCGGCCACAAATACCGCAATGTTTACTGCTAAGAAAATTGTGCAGGAATTTGTGTGTAGATACGGTATCCCTAGAATAATTGAAAGTGATAGGGGTACCCATTTTACAGGTGATGTCTTTCAAGGAATGTGTAAGTTGATGGGAATTGATAGTAAGTTGCACACTCCGTACCGCCCCCAGGCGAGTGCGAAAGTAGAAAGAGTGAACAGCACTATTAAAAATAAATTGAGCAAAATTATGGCAGAAACAGGATTAACATGGCCAGAAGCTTTACCCATTGTACTATACAGCATCAGAACCACTCCCAGGTCCCCTCTTAATCTGTCCCCCTTTGAAATTCTGTTTGGTCGACAACCGCATGTTATGATTAACCCTCAGGATGATTTGAAGTGTAACAATGAGGTGACTGTAAAATACCTGGTTAACATGAGTAAACAGCTAAGGAATCAGAATGACAATCTGAAGTTAGTGATTTCTGATTTACCAGATAGTAATTGTCATGACATTGAACCTGGGGATTATGTAATGATACGGAATTTTCTACGCTCAGGTTGCCTTATTGACAGATGGGAAGGACCATACCAAGTCTTATTGATTAGCACGACAGCATTGAAGGTTGCCGAGAGAGAGACTTGGGTTCATTCGTCCCATTGTAAGAAGGTTGCTGATCCAGAGAGGTCCCGAGATAAGAAACAGACGGTAGAGGAAGTTGTATCACTGGAGTGTCTGTTTCAGGAGGACTGAGACGGCACCTGAGCATTGAGAATAATAAGATCATTGGCAGTTG
Source organism: Pseudophryne corroboree (assembly GCF_028390025.1). Lineage (NCBI taxonomy): Eukaryota > Metazoa > Chordata > Amphibia > Anura > Myobatrachidae > Pseudophryne > Pseudophryne corroboree. The sequence continues at coordinate 69,337,501 of NC_086455.1, forward strand.
TCGATTCCCTGTTCCCTTTTATTGTTTTTCTCCACTTCCCATCCCATCTCCCTCAATTGTTTCTTTCCCCCTTCTCATTCTTCTCCATTTCCTCCAATAAGATGGACTTGCCCCAAGAGACTGTGATCCGGATTTTCCTGTTGACCATGATGTTGACAAGAGCAGTCTGTTCCGGCGAGAGTACCATGGAGGTCGAGAGAGGTTCTGGAATGGGTTCTGATGACAAAGATGGAGGCGTAGTTTTCCAAGAACAACATGATCAACAAGCAAAGGCGAGTATCAGAAAACGATCCGATAGCATTGACAATAGAAGAAATTGTGAAGGATTGTTAGCTGAAGAGAACTGTATCTGTAGACTCTGTGACAGTGTAGTCGAGGATGGGTGTATCAAGAAATGCCAATCCAGTTTTAATATCCACATGGACCGGCATCCATTGAGTGACTATCATTCCTTAGTGGGTAAAGTGTTAAATCAGACAGATTGTTGGGTATGCTCTCAAGTACCTCAAGGCCATAGCAAATCAGGATTAGTGCCCTTCCCGTTAACTATAGGGGAGGTACTTGAGCTAAGTGGTTGGAGGCCGGTGGACAGGAGGTTTAATATCTCCAGTCCTCCTAGTTTGAAGCTCCACCAATATCATGTGGATAGATCCCTAGTATGTTTTAACATTTCCAATCCCCGAAAGCCGGGAAATTGGGAAGTGTCATGGAATAACCAAACCATGACCTTTTCATACAGAGCCGATAGAATGCCTACAGATACAGAACTTATACGCCACATAGCCGGTAGTGGAAAATATTTCCGATATAGGTATACCCTAGGAAGTAGGACCATGAGAGTTGGAGAGGTATCACCAGGATACTGTGCACATATCATACAAACTGATACGTGTACTAAACAGATGGGAGAATTAGGGTTAGGAGATTTCATATGGAAAATGTGTAACATGGTTATGTCCTACTCCGTCCCATATGTTCTCCCCGATGATGCATGTTTCATATGTGGGAGGAAGGCGTATAAGTGGCTTGCCCCAAACTCAGAAGGGTTATGTTATATTGGAAAAGTACTGCCTGAGGTAATGACTGTATCACATACTAAAATGAAAGATATCCACCACGGTGCCCAAGCTCCTTATACTCACACTCATTACGAGCACATCGTTAAACGCCACCTAATAGAAAGAACAGAGCATCCGGCCTCTGACCTGATCCATGAATCCACCGGGATTCAGGTTCTAATCGCGTTAGATATCACTCGTACCGCCAGAGGAGTGATAAATTATAGATACATATCAGCGCTTGCAAATTTATTAGACAATATCACTGAAATGTATGACGACACTTTTAGGTATACCGGAAGGGAGCTCCAAGCTTATAAAACAGAACTGGTTCAGCATAGGATGGTTCTTAATTATCTCACAGCAGTAACAGGCGGATATTGTGTCACACTGGCAACGCAGTACGGCGTAAAATGCTGCACTTATATTACGAATAGCACCGAGGACCCGGTCGAGGTCATAGACCAAAAGATGGACGACATTCTACAATTAAAGTGGGAATTCCGCAGGAGACACAATCTCACCCTTGCTGCTGTGGGTAATGAGCTGACCGGTTGGGTGTCATGGTTGAACCCGCGAAATTGGTTCTCTGGTTTAGGAGAATGGGCTCAAGGAATTATAATGGATGTAGGGAAATTTCTTCTGTGTATCTTGGGTGTTGTCATATCGATTGGTTTGATATTTAAATGCGTTCAGGCTTTAACGAAGTGTAAACGAAGTACCAAGGTGATGAGTCTAAGGAGTGAGGATATTATAATTCAAATGGATGTGATTTATGACCCAACGATAGAGACAATGTTGTGATGAAAATGTGATTCCACGGTCCGTTTCTTTCACCCGTTTCTCCTTTGTTTTTCTCCGAGGTAAAAAGACCCGCTTGGAAGAAGAATTTGACAACCTTTTACACAGACAACTGATGGACTATGCCATAGACCCCCATATCCCTAGTACCTTTAATTTTACGCTAGCCCAACACTTTTTGTAAGTCTATGGACATTGATAAAGCTTTGCTTGCGTTTATTGGCAAAAGCACAAAGAGACTACAGTCAACATGTACATCGAGACAAGACAAGACAAGACAATACAAGACCTCAATCGGCAAATGTATATTAAACTCACATAGTTTATCACTGCATTTACCATAATTGTTCTTTATCTTCATCTCTACAACCTTCAGGTAATGACACACATAGTCGATAGGGAATACAGGCACAGATATCAGCACTCACATATTCCCCCATTCATGTATCATCAACTAAAATGTGCTCCCCCATTTTGTTGCAACCAAAAGCCGAAGAGAGCTCGGTAAAGTTTGACAGCCCATCCACAGACCCGTAGCACGGGATAAGAAGGAATTCGAATGTATACTTCGCAATACCTCGAAGCTTGATTTAAAACACGTACGGCACGATGATACATGACCCCCCCAAACATGGATTCATACACACATGCTTCTGCTATCTCACTAGGTCATACCCTTTTCCTACCTTCTCCTCTCCTCCTCTACCCAATCATAGAAATGTATTATACATGACATATATTTTTCTCTTTTTGAAATGTTTTAGAAAGTGGCAGTTATTGGTGACTGCCAAAGGGTGGACTGTCAAAGTCATAAAAATATCACGCTACACGCTGCCATATATGCACCTCATGCGAGTGCCTGCTGCGAGTGCATGAGCTCTCCCGTGCGTGCGCATACTCGCTGTTGCGTGCACCCGCAGGCGCACGGTATGCGCATTTACGGTAAAGTTTATGTGCGTCTAGCGGGCGACTCAATCGTTACATATTTTAACCGTATAATGTATTTTGTAGATTATGGTCCCTTTGATAGAATCTGAAAGTTTAGTTAATGTAGCATGTTCATAGACAAAGAGATCCCTCTTTGTTTGATACGAAGGGTCGGACAGGGGTTATACAGTGGTGTTTAGTATCTATCGGAAGAGTATTTAATTAGCAATATTCCGGTGTTGGTTTGAAGCGGATTAATCGCTCATGCGAATAGTTATGGACATAAGAAGTTTATGAACATTTACTGTATTTGCACTTTATTATCCATGCGGCGGGAAACCTAGTTTCCCACCCACCTGAGCAGTTGGAAATAGTCACAGCCCACCTGTATGAATCAACCTATGACCTTTTGTTATAATGCGAAGACGAATTCCTGTGTCCAATGAACAATAAGAATATAGGGACCATTGTACTGTATTGTGTGTAGTGTATAAAAGGACTAGCCGATCTGGGCCAGCTCTCTATTCTCTTCAACGGTTCTCATTGCTGATAATCGGGAGCTGGATATCCAGAAGGCGCATGCGATTGTTTCCCTTTGTGCGTAAGTTTCTCTGCAATCATATTGTCTTTATTGTTATAAGCCATTCTCTCTCGTTCTCTCTCACTTTCTCTCTCTCTCTCTCCCCTCTCCCCCTTTAAAAGTAATTGTATCTTTATTGTATTTTATGTGTAGTTACTTGGTTAGATATTCTATGTTATTTTGGTAGTGTATAACTTGTATTGTATTATTCCTTTTGAACGTTCATTCATTTCCTTAAAAGGCGTTAGACCCTTAGACCGGTATTTGATTGTTTATTATATTGCTAAGGGGTTCTCCGAGCATCACATACGCTCATACAACTTTCAAACTAACAAGGTTACATTGTGTTGCATTTACACCTTATCACTGCACAAGGGTTTACAGCATAAGTATTAGAGATGTGCACTTGAAATTTTTCGGGTTTTGTGTTTTGGTTTTGGGTTCGGTTCCGCGGCCGTGTTTTGGGTTCGACCGCGTTTTGGCAAAACCTCACCGAATTTTTTTTGTCGGATTCGGGTGTGTTTTGGATTCGGGTGTTTTTTTTAAAAAACACTAAAAAACAGCTTAAATCATAGAATTTGGGGGTCATTTTGATCCCAAAGTATTATTAACCTCAAAAACCATAATTTCCACTCATTTTCAGTCTATTCTGAATACCTCACACCTCACAATATTATTTTTAGTCCTAAAATTTGCACCTAGGTCGCTGGATGACTAAGCTAAGCGACCCTAGTGGCTGACACAAACACCGTGCCCATCTAGGAGTGGCACTGCAGTGTCACGCACGATGGCCCTTCTAAAAAACACTCCCCAAACAGCACATGACGCAAAGAAAAAAAGAGGCGCAATGAGGTAGCTGTGTGAGTAAGATAAGCGACCCTAGTGGCCGACACAAACACCGGGCCCATCTAGGAGTGGCACTGCAGTGTCACGCAGGATGGCCCTTCCAAAAAACCCTCCCCAAACAGCACATGACGCAAAGAAAAAAAGAGGCGCAATGAGGTAGCTGTGTGAGTAAGATAAGCGACCCTAGTGGCCGACACAAACACCGTGCCCATCTAGGAGTGGCACTGCAGTGTCACGCAGGATGGCCCTTCCAAAAAACCCTCCCCAAACAGCACATGACGCAAAGAAAAAAAGAGGCGCAATGAGGTAGCTGTGTGAGTAAGATAAGCGACCCTAGTGGCCGACACAAACACCGTGCCCATCTAGGAGTGGCACTGCAGTGTCACGCAGGATGGCCCTTCCAAAAAACCCTCCCCAAACAGCACATGACGCAAAGAAAAAAAGAGGCGCAATGAGGTAGCTGTGTGAGTAAGATAAGCGACCCTAGTGGCCGACACAAACACCGGGCCCATCTAGGAGTGTCACTGCAGTGTCACGCAGGATGGCCCTTCCAAAAAACATTCCACAAACAGCACATGACGCAAAGAAAAATTAAAGAAAAAAGAGGTGCAAGATGGAATTGTCCTTGGGCCCTCCCACCCACCCTTATGTTGTATAAACAGGACATGCACACTTTAACCAACCCATCATTTCAGTGACAGGGTCTGCCACACGACTGTGACTGAAATGACGGGTTGGTTTGGACCCCCACCAAAAAAGAAGCAATTAATCTCTCCTTGCACAAACTGGCTCTACAGAGGCAAGATGTCCACCTCATCATCATCCTCCGATATATCACCGTGTACATCCCCCTCCTCACAGATTATCAATTCGTCCCCACTGGAATCCACCATCTCAGCTCCCTGTGTACTTTGTGGAGGCAATTGCTGCTGGTCAATGTCTCCACGGAGGAATTGATTATAATTCATTTTAATGAACATCATCTTCTCCACATTTTCTGGATGTAACCTCGTACGCCGATTGCTGACAAGGTGAGCGGCGGCACTAAACACTCTTTCGGAGTACACACTTGTGGGAGGGCAACTTAGGTAGAATAAAGCCAGTTTGTGCAAGGGCCTCCAAATTGCCTCTTTTTCCTGCCAGTATAAGTACGGACTGTGTGACGTGCCTACTTGGATGCGGTCACTCATATAATCCTCCACCATTCTTTCAATGGTGAGAGAATCATATGCAGTGACAGTAGACGACATGTCCGTAATCGTTGTCAGGTCCTTCAGTCCGGACCAGATGTCAGCATCAGCAGTCGCTCCAGACTGCCCTGCATCACCGCCAGCGGGTGGGCTCGGAATTCTGAGCCTTTTCCTCGCACCCCCAGTTGCGGGAGAATGTGAAGGAGGAGATGTTGACAGGTCGCGTTCCGCTTGACTTGACAATTTTGTCACCAGCAGGTCTTTCAACCCCAGCAGACTTGTGTCTGCCGGAAAGAGAGATCCAAGGTAGGCTTTAAATCTAGGATCGAGCACGGTGGCCAAAATGTAGTGCTCTGATTTCAACAGATTGACCACCCGTGAATCCTTGTTAAGCGAATTAAGGGCTCCATCCACAAGTCCCACATGCCTAGCGGAATCGCTCCGTGTTAGCTCCTCCTTCAATGTCTCCAGCTTCTTCTGCAAAAGCCTGATGAGGGGAATGACCTGACTCAGGCTGGCAGTGTCTGAACTGACTTCACGTGTGGCAAGTTCAAAGGGCAGCAGAACCTTGCACAACGTTGAAATCATTCTCCACTGCGCTTGAGACAGGTGCATTCCACCTCCTATATCGTGCTCAATTGTATAGGCTTGAATGGCCTTTTGCTGCTCCTCCAACCTCTGAAGCATATAGAGGGTTGAATTCCACCTCGTTACCACTTCTTGCTTCAGATGATGGCAGGGCAGGTTCAGTAGTTTTTGGTGGTGCTCCAGTCTTCTGTACGTGGTGCCTGTACGCCGAAAGTGTCCCGCAATTCTTCTGGCCACCGACAGCATCTCTTGCACGCCCCTGTCGTTTTTTTAAAAATTCTGCACCACCAAATTCAAGGTATGTGCAAAACATGGGACGTGCTGGAATTTGCCCATATTTAATGCACACACAATATTGCTGGCGTTGTCCGATGCCACAAATCCACAGGAGAGTCCAATTGGGGTAAGCCATTCCGCGATGATCTTCCTCAGTTGCCGTAAGAGGTTTTCAGCTGTGTGCGTATTCTGGAAAGCGGTGATACAAAGCGTAGCCTGCCTAGGAAAGAGTTGGCGTTTGCGAGATGCTGCTACTGGTGCCGCCGCTGCTGTTCTTGCGGCGGGAGTCCATACATCTACCCAGTGGGCTGTCACAGTCATATAGTCCTGACCCTGCCCTGCTCCACTTGTCCACATGTCCGTGGTTAAGTGGACATTGGGTACAACTGCATTTTTTAGGACACTGGTGAGTCTTTTTCTGACGTCCGTGTACATTCTCGGTATCGCCTGCCTAGAGAAGTGGAACCTAGATGGTATTTGGTAACGGGGGCACACTGCCTCAATAAATTGTCTAGTTCCCTGTGAACTAACGGCGGATACCGGACGCACGTCTAACACCAACATAGTTGTCAAGGCCTCAGTTATCCGCTTTGCAGCAGGATGACTGCTGTGATATTTCATCTTCCTCGCAAAGGACTGTTGGACAGTCAATTGCTTACTGGAAGTAGTACAAGTGGGCTTACGACTTCCCCTCTGGGATGACCATCGACTCCCAGCAGCAACAACAGCAGCGCCAGCAGCAGTAGGCGTTACACGCAAGGATGCATCGGAGGAATCCCAGGCAGGAGAGGACTCGTCAGAATTGCCAGTGACATGGCCTGCAGGACTATTGGCATTCCTGGGGAAGGAGGAAATTGACACTGAGGGAGTTGGTGGGGTGGTTTGCGTGAGCTTGGTTACAAGAGGAAGGGATTTACTGGTCAGTGGACAGCTTCCGCTGTCGCCCAAAGTTTTTGAACTTGTCACTGACTTATTATGAATGCGCTGCAGGTGACGTATAAGGGAGGATGTTCCGAGGTGGTTAACGTCCTTACCCCTACTTATTACAGCTTGACAAAGGCAACACACGGCTTGACACCTGTTGTCCGCTTTTCTGTTGAAATACCTCCACACTGAAGAGCTGATTTTTTTGGTATTTTCACCAGGCATGTCAACGGCCATATTCCTCCCACGGACAACAGGTGTCTCCCCGGGTGCCTGACTTAAACAAACCACCTCACCATCAGAATCCTCCTGGTCAATTTCCTCCCCAGCGCCAGCAACACCCATATCCTCCTCATCCTGGTGTACTTCAACACTGACATCTTCAATCTGACTATCAGGAACTGGACTGCGGGTGCTCCTTCCAGCACTTGCAGGGGGCGTGCAAATGGTGGAAGGCGCATGCTCTTCACGTCCAGTGTTGGGAAGGTCAGGCATCGCAACCGACACAATTGGACTCTCCTTGTGGATTTGGGATTTCGAAGAACGCACAGTTCTTTGCGGTGCTTTTGCCAGCTTGAGTCTTTTCAGTTTTCTAGCGAGAGGCTGAGTGCTTCCATCCTCATGTGAAGCTGAACCACTAGCCATGAACATAGGCCAGGGCCTCAGCCGTTCCTTGCCACTCCGTGTGGTAAATGGCATATTGGCAAGTTTACGCTTCTCCTCCGACAATTTTATTTTAGGTTTTGGAGTCCTTTTTTTACTGATATTTGGTGTTTTGGATTTGACATGCTCTGTACTATGACATTGGGCATCGGCCTTGGCAGACGACGTTGCTGGCATTTCATCGTCTCGGCCATGACTAGTGGCAGCAGCTTCAGCACGAGGTGGAAGTGGATCTTGATCTTTCCCTAATTTTGGAACCTCAACATTTTTGTTCTCCATATTTTAATAGGCACAACTAAAAGGCACCTCAGGTAAACAATGGAGATGGATGGATACTAGTATACTTATGGATGGACTGCCGAGTGCCGACACAGAGGTAGCTACAGCCGTGGACTACCGTACTGTGTCTGCTGCTAATATAGACTGGATGATAATGAGATGAAATCAATATATATATATGTATGTATATATAATATCACTAGTACTGCAGCCGGACAGGTAGATAATATATTTATTAGGTAATGATGACTGATGACGGACCTGCTGGACACTGTCAGCTCAGCAGCACCGCAGACTGCTACAGTAAGCTACTATACTATAGTAGTATGTACAAAGAAGAAAGAAAAAAAAAACCACGGGTAGGTGGTATACAATTATGGATGGACTGCCGAGTGCCGACACAGAGGTAGCTACAGCCGTGGACTAACATACTGTGTCTGCTGCTAATATAGACTGGATGATTGATAATGAGATGAAATCAATATATATATATGTATGTATATATAATATCACTAGTACTGCAGCCGGACAGGTAGATAATATATTTATTAGGTAATGATGACTGATGACGGACCTGCTGGACACTGTCAGCTCAGCAGCACCGCAGACTGCTACAGTAAGCTACTATACTATACTAGTAGTATGTACAAAGAAGAAAGAAAGAAAAAAAACCACGGGTAGGTGGTATACAATTATGGATGGACTGCCGAGTGCCGACACAGAGGTAGCTACAGCCGTGGACTAACGTACTGTGTCTGCTGCTAATATAGACTGGATGATTGATAATGAGATGAAATCAATATATATATATGTATGTATATATAATATCACTAGTACTGCAGCCGGACAGGTAGATAATATATTTATTAGGTAATGATGACTGATGACGGACCTGCTGGACACTGTCAGCTCAGCAGCACCGCAGACTGCTACAGTAAGCTACTATACTATACTAGTAGTATGTACAAAGAAGAAAGAAAAAAAAAAACCACGGGTAGGTGGTATACAATTATGGATGGACTGCCGAGTGCCGACACAGAGGTAGCTACAGCCGTGGACTAACGTACTGTGTCTGCTGCTAATATAGACTGGATGATTGACAATGAGATGAAATCAATATATATATGTATGTATATATAATATCACTAGTACTGCAGCCGGACAGGTAGATAATATATTTATTAGGTAATGATGACTGATGACGGACCTGCTGGACACTGTCAGCTCAGCAGCACCGCAGACTGCTACAGGAGGCTACTATACTATAGTAGTATGTACAAAGAAGAAAGAAAAAAAAAAAAACCACGGGTAGGTGGTATACAATTATGGATGGACTGCCGAGTGCCGACACAGAGGTAGCTACAGCCGTGGACTAACGTACTGTGTCTGCTGCTAATATAGACTGGATGATTGATAATGAGATGAAATCAATATATATATATGTATGTATATATAATATCACTAGTACTGCAGCCGGACAGGTAGATAATATATTTATTAGGTAATGATGACTGATGATGGACCTGCTGGACACTGTCAGCTCAGCAGCACCGCAGACTGCTACAGTAAGCTACTATACTATAGTAGTATGTACAAAGAAGAAAGAAAAAAAAAAAACCACGGGTAGGTGGTATACAATTATGGATGGACTGCCGAGTGCCGACACAGAGGTAGCTACAGCCGTGGACTAACGCACTGTGTCTGCTGCTAATATAGACTGGATGATTGATAATGAGATGAAATCAATATATATATATGTATGTATATATAATATCACTAGTACTGCAGCCGGACAGGTAGATAATATATTTATTAGGTAATGATGACTGATGACGGACCTGCTGGACACTGTCAGCTCAGCAGCACCGCAGACTGCTACAGTAAGCTACTATACTCTATAGTAGTATGTACAAAGAAGAAAGAGAAAAAAAAAACCACGGGTAGGTGGTATACAATTATGGATGGACTGCCGAGTGCCGACACAGAGGTAGCTACAGCCGTGGACTAACGTACTAGTCTAGACTGGATGATAAATTATTGATAATGAGATGAAATCAATATAATATCACTAGTACTGCAGCCGGACAGGTACTATATATATTTATTATGTAATGACTGATGACGGACCTGCTGGACACTGTCAGGTCAGCACAGCACCGCAGACTGCTACAGTAAGCTACTATAGTAGTATGTATAAAGAAGAATGAAAAAAAAAAAAACACGGGTAGGTGGTATACAATATTATATATATATATATATATTATATACAATTATATATATATATATATATATATATATTAAACTGGTGGTGATTGATTATTAAACTGGTGGTCACTTCAGGTCACGTTGCAACTTGCAACTAGTACTCCGAGGCCTAAGCAGACAATCACAAAATATATTATTATACTGGTGGTCAGTGTGGTCACAACAATGGCAGTGTGGCACTGACTCTGGCAGCAAAAGTGTGCACTGTACGTTATATGTACTCCTGAGTCCTGCTCCCAGACTCTAACTGCTCCCCACTGTCAGTGTCTCCCCCACAAGTCAGATAATACACTTACAGTCACACTATCTATTATCTAATCTAGTATAAAATATCACTTCAGCAGCAAGTAGTATAGTAGTATACAGTATAGTAGTACTCCTCCTAATAATGCTCCCCAAAATACTGTGTCTCTCTCTTCTCTAAACGGAGAGGACGCCAGCCACGTCCTCTCCCTATGACTCTCAATGCACGTGTGAAAATGGCGGCGACGCGCGGCTCCTTATGTAGAATCCGAGTCTCGCGATAGAATCCGAGCCTCGCGAGAATCCGACAGCGTGATGATGACGTTCGGGCGCGCTCGGGTTAGCCGAGCAAGGCGGGAAGATCCGAGCCTGCTCGGACCCGTGTAAAAAACCTGAGGTTCGGGCGGGTTCGGATTCAGAGGAACCGAACCCGCTCATCTCTAATAAGTATATTGTTTATAGTATAGTTGTTAAGGTTTAACTCTGTGAGCGTCAGCGCCGCTTGTGATCTCCTCGTGGTCTCGAGCGTCCGCTACACTGATAGCGTACCATTACGTTAGTCGGCAGCCTATAGCGTGCTTGCCTGCACGCTCTAAGCCGTGAGCGAACGTGCCGCACGTGCGTCTCGACCACGGCTAAGCGTTAGATACGCAACGTGCGTACCCTTACGGTATTCCATACGCCAGTAGCGTACTGTGTTCTTTAACCTATTAGAGGGTTTTCAGTAAGATAAATATTTAACATTATCAAGGGTAGGTTCTCCACACTTCTCCTGGATTCCGCGTCTGCAGACCATTGGCGTAGCCAGAGTCCCCTCCGAGCTGAGACAGACATGGAAGATATCCTTGCATTCAGCATACCCAGGTCCTTCATGGACTCCACCATGAACCCGGCAGAATCCTGTATATTACGTAAAAACAGTTCAATGTCACTTCTATCCATTGTATCTAAGTCCTCTAGTAATGTGCCTAACCACTTTACTATGGCTTTAGAAATCCATGCACAGGCAATAGTGGGCCTCAACGCCACCCGTGAAGCAGTGTATATGGATTTGAGCATAGTGTCAATCTTACAATCAGCCGGTTCTTTTAACGCGGTAGACCCAGGAACAGGTAAAACCACCTTTTTAGACAGTCTGGAGACAGATGCGTCAACTATGGGTGGGTTTTCCCATTTTTTTCTATCCTCAGGGAAGGGAAAAGCAACCAGAACCCTTTTTGGTATCGGGAATTTTTTCTCCGGTTTTTCCCAGGACTTTTCCAATAGAGCGTTTAATTCTTTAGACGCAGGGAAGGTTAGCGAGGCTTTCTTATTTTCAGTGAAGTAAGCCTCCTCAACCTGCTCAGGTGGCATGTCTGTAATGTTTAACACATCTCTAATGGCCTCAATCTTGAGCTGCACCCCCTTTGCCAGGGATGCCGCCCCGCTCAGCACATCCCCATCACCGTCTACTGTATTAGAGTCGGAATCCGTGTCATCTTGCATGATCTGGGCAAGTACACGTTTCTTTGGGTATATGCTAGGGGATTTAGAAGGAATAGGAACATAACCTGACCAAACTGCCATAGAATTTTTTAAAACCTGAGTTTCAGTCTCAGTTTGAGCAACCCTAGTAGAGATCTGAGAGATCATTCCCTTAATAGAAGTCAGCCATTCTGGCTCAGTAATAGTAATCTGAGACAAGGCATTACATTCCTGGGTACATGGAATGAATTCCTCTGGAGAAGAAACATCCTCTGCAGCATAAGACACAGAGTCCCTGGACATGGTTATGTGAGAAAACATACACCCACACTCACACAGGAAAATGTCAGACACAGTTTCCCCCCCAAGTCACTTCAGAGAAACACAGAGTTTGGAGCCAGCCACACACAGTGCTCAATTAGGTTGTATAACTGACTGTGTACCCTTAATAGACTACACAGTAATACACAGGCTTCTACAACTCCCTGGTACCGCACAGGATAGCTGGAGTCATCTGGAGGGACAGCACTCCCTGTCAGCATCTCTGGAGCTGTATCTGCAGGGTGAAAATGGCGCCGAACGCTGCTTGGTACACTCTGAGGAGAAGCTCCGCCCCCTGGACATGGCGCCTCTTCCCGCACTTTCAAATGATTATACTGGCCCGAGGATTTTGCTAGCAGCGTTACCGAGGTCCCTGATAGCCTTGAGTGACCAGTGTAGGGTATCTGCGCTGGCTCAGGGTGCCCCATATAGCGCCACACTGTGTACCGCTGAGCCTCCGGAGCACAGTTAGTACTGTGCTCCTACCCTGTTGCCGTCATTCATACTGGCTCCCCGCTTGTCTGGTCGCCGGTGACTCACTTGCCACCGGAATCTTCTGGCTCTGTTAGGGGGTTGCGGCATGCTGTGGGAGTGAGCGGTCGCCTCGGGCGGCTAACGATCATCACCCTCAGGAGCTCAGTGTCCTGTCAGCAGAGATAGTGGCCATTAACCTCTCAGGGTTGGACACTACTACCCCCCTAAGTCCCACGAAGCAGGGAGGCTGTTGCCAGCAGCCTCCCTGTGCCTAACTCTAAGAAAAATAATAAAACTAGAAAAACTCCTATGGAGCAACCCTAGCTGTGACTGGCTCCTCCAGGCACATTTTCTAAACTGAGTCTGGTAGGAGGGGCATAGAGGGAGGAGCTAGCCCATACTATTAAACTCTTAAAGTGCCAGTGACTCATAGTGGACCCGTCTATACCCCATGGTAATAATGTGGACCCCAGCATACTCTAGGACGTAAGAGAAATTTGAATTGGTCCTGGGCCACCAATCCAAGGCACCCCTGCAAGTGTCCTGGGGCACCCCAGGGTGCCACAGCACACAGTTTGAGAACCACTGGACTAACACCATCTTCAGAGGGCATCAGTGTGTAGCTTGCTGTTTCAGGCTTTCACACTGCAATGCTCCTATTCCTTGAGCTACTGAATTGAAATTTGGGTGCAGCTGGGGAATTGCATTACAGTGCCCTTACGGGGATTGTTCCCATGGTGACAAGGCTGGCTGGAGTCGTGGGCCTGGCATGAGAGGAGTACTGTGCGGGAGAGGGGTGTAGATGCAAAATCTTGGAGGTAGGAGTGGGAGTAAATAATCTGTTGGCAGGAGAGGCAGCATGTATTTGTGGAGTGAAGAGGACAGGTGGGAGTGTAAATGGAGATAATGTAAGAGATGTATATGGGAGAGGAATGGATGAGAGCTTTACAAGTGATTATGAGAAGCTTAAATTGGATTGTGAATGGGACGGGGAAGCCAGTGTAGGGCTTGTAGCAGAGAGGAGGTAAATGTAGTTTGGAGAGGAAGATGAGTCAGGCAGCAGAAGGATAGATTGGAGTGGAGAAAGAAAGTTATCAGGGATGCCAGATAGGAAGCGATTACAGTAGTCCAGATGACCAGTGAGTGGAGGACAGTCTTAGTAGCATCCATGGTGAGAAAGGGTCATCTCCTGAAAATATTTTTTGAAGTAAAAATGTCAGGATTGTGACATGGGTACTGTGTGGTCTGAAGGAAAGGGAGAAGTCAAGGATTACTCCAAGACAGCACACTTGGGGGCAAGAGAAGATAGTTGTGCCATCAATAGATAATGAAATTGTGGGAGGTGAGGTTAAGCAGGAGGGTGGAAAGATGATCAGCTCAGTCTTAGACATTTTGAGTTTAGGAAAGTGCTGGGACATCTAAAAGATCCAGGTGGGGAATCGCATTGCAGTTCCCTTATGGGGATTGTTCCTGGGGGACCAGGCCCGGCTGAAGTCGTAGGCCTGGGATGACAGAAGTACTGTGTGGCGAGAGGTGTGCGCAAAGGAGAGAGAGACATTGGTTCTTTGATGACAGTGCATGCCCCTGGCAGGAAGGGGTAGGCATGTACTCTTACAGTTCAAAAGGGTCATCTGTTAAATAGCTTGTGAGTGTTTAGATTGTATGGAGGGACTTTGTGCTACTATCCTGATTGCTCTAAATTGGAGCCCAGCAGTCTTGGTGGTCTCCCCTCTGGGTAAAAAATTGTGCAGGGAATTTTGTTTTTCCCAGCAGTTATTGTCTAATTTGACTACATCTCCCAGCATCCTCCTCCAAGATTTCCTGTTTTTGCTGGTCTTGTGAAATTAACACACCCCTAATCATGTCTTAATGTGAGTTTAAAAGGGATCAGGTACTGGGGAAGGGTGTGTAAGTTTTTCCAAATGTTGTGTGCTGGAATCTTCAAAGAGCAGTGTGTATGTTGCGCAGCAGGACTCTTTTTGCTAACAGTGCCCAGGCAGCAGGCATCCTCAAAGTGCTGGGACCCAACCATGTTGGTGAAGTGCAGTGGCTGTGCAGCTGGGACCCTGAAGAGTTTGCTGTAGCTGTTTACATGAGTCTGCTGGAACTGTTTACCTGAGATCCTAATAGCAACTGTATTAAACTGGGGTAACTGCCTCTAATGAGTTTTGGGGACTCTGCTGGGGACCTTTGGGGAGACTGGTGTGCAACCTGTTAATTATGAGATGTTGCTAACACCCGTTTGGTGATTGTGCTATGTTGCGTAGGAGACTCAATAAATGTGTGATTATAAGGCACCTTTCTCCTTATCTGAGAGTGCTGCATTTAAAGAGGTCCAAGAATAAACTTTAAGGAAGAAAAGAAAGACTATCCAGTATCCAGTTGCTAATACTGCATAAGAGTGTTTTTTTAGTTTATTGATTCAGCGCATAGGGGACTTTAGAGACATTTCAGTTATATTTCTCCTGTTATCAAGTTCGACCTATCTTCAGCAAAATACTCTAGAATCTATGGCTCCATATCTATATATATAGACTTGCAATACCAGTTACAGCTGTAGAGAATATAGACACCAAGTACAAGAAATACAGCTAATGCAGGATTGGATGATCACCAGTCAAGTATAGCCTTTTCCTAGAACATAAAGGAAGGAGATCATACTGCAATGTCAGACTGTCAGAATCAGGATCTTACTAAAAGGACAAATCCTAGTCTTTCCAACTTCAGCTCACCTGTAAGATATTTTATGTGTCAAGGGCAATCTATAGGATTAAGCTAATATTAATGTGACTTAATCTAAGGTTGTCAATAGTTAAGACCTCTGTAACTAGAATAGGGCATTGGGACCGCCATTCATCGGAATAAGCAATTGCATGTGTAGAAGCTCGTACAGGGAGTGCAGCAATAGGCCACTCCCTCCAGGTAATGGACTGCTTCTCCCCCCTCCTGGACATTGACTACTGACCTGGGTGGCCCAGGTGAGTAGTTTATGTCCCAGAGTGGCACCTCCTCTATCGGCTTCCGTGTATGCCCACGGGAATAAGAAAAACAGTTATTACGCGGGGCTAAGGAAATCAGATGTAATATTATTCAAGTATTTACACTTAGGATAAGAACGTAGAACAACTCTTGGATATTTAATAAATCAATAAAACCCAGGTTTTCTTAAAGACACCAAATAAGTGCACGAACATTTTTATTTAGTCTACCTGAAAGAACTTTAGCAGTACTGCAGTTTTAATAGGTTGACTCATATTGTTATGTATTGGTATTGAATCATTGTAAGTGTGACTGCTAGGTTAAGGGAATTGAGAGGGTAAATTGTACTAAAATAGTATTTAAAAATATATAAGAGTTTACAGTTTTCTCTTGGTGAGGTATATTTCTTATATTAAGTAAATGGAACATGTTTAACTATACAGTGTTAAAATACTTAAAACTTAAAGGCAAGCCAGATCACAAGAATGAAGTTGAAGAGTTCTGGTACAATAAAATTGAAATTAGCCTCCTTGTGTCAATTATTGTGTTGGCATTGGAACCACTTGCCTCTCTGCTGTGTGGTAGAAAAAGAAGGAAACAGAAAAACTACTGTATGAAACACATAGGAGGAGTTTGCTTAAGTCTGATTTAGCAAATGCATAGTCACAACTACTTTTTTGGTGCAAGCGCTGTATGCTGCATACCGCAGGATACGTCTGCATTTGCCACTTGCATCCGAATCAGTCTCTATGTTGCTCAGTAGATGTGTCTATGTATTCCATACACTGTACTACTGCATGATATAACAACTCAATACTCTGCAGTGGCACCAATCCCAAAGGCAAAACCTGTGTTGTGCTTTATTGGAATTCATAGGGTAACAATAACAATGTTTTATAAAGCAAAACTAGAAAAGGAAACAATATGTAACCTCAGTACTTGCAGAGGATTTGGCAGAGGCCTCCTCCAGACCTCCCCCCGCCCTTCACCACTCCCATATTTCATCCAAGAGGTTCTTGTAGTTAAGAATTCCCCCACTATAAGACTATTCACTTTGATTAATGTTCCAAGACTTGTACACCATAAAAGTATTTATAATGGGTGCAGGTTGGGCAGTGCACATGGGCCCCTGGGTTCAGGGGCCACACACTGCAGACCCTGCACCCAGATTAAACTGTGCCAGAGCTTTTGCTCTCTTGTGTGCATGCATCATCTTCCCAAATATCACTGGGAATATGGCACCTCAGAGGAGCGACCCAGTTGTTTGCCGAAGGTGAGATGCAACAAGGTGATGGAGCCTGCTGCTCAGAGGTGCTGTAAACTGAAATTATGAGTTGCAGTAAAAAGTGACACATCTATGTGGCTAGCCGCTCCACTGTCAAAGCCCCGTGTATAGAGGTTACTTTCACCCTGGCTGTAACCAGTGCAGTTAAGAAATGTAAGTACCGAACACCTTCAGCATTGTATCCTCAGCTCCCAATTGGTTGGAACCACACCCTGATCTGGCTAAACCAGAGGTTGTCAAAAGTGGTCCTCAAGGCACTCCAATGGTCAAGGCTTTACGTTTATCCATGCTTGGCCACAGGTGACTTAATGAGCACCTCAGTCAATTTGATTTAACCAAATGTGCTGAACCATGGCTATACCTAAAATCTGGACTGTTGGGGTGCCTTGTGGACCGCGTTTGAGAATTTCTGGGCTAAACAATACTGACGTCAGGGAAAGGACAAGTTGTAATTTTTAGGAGCACTGGAGTTTTCCGTGTAGGTCTCTACATGACACACTAAAGATGGAAAATGTGGAATGGAATAAGGAAGAGGAAGATATAGGTCAAAACAGCGGAACCTGCAAGTCCCTTGGGGGGTATGATTATAGATTACACACTGCAGGCCAAGGCTTAATCCCAATTTACCGTCTGTAGGCCGCAGCTCTCTCTCCTCTCTCTCTCTCTCTCTCTCTATGCTGCAGGTTGCGGCTTATCCATAGCTATCAATAGCTTGTCAAATAATAACTAATCATAAAATATTTACAAGTGACACATATGTTTGATCTTACACTATCCTTTGACAGAGCTGTTGAATGCAGTTAAGCCTGGATTCTGTCATGGAGAGTTAGAGGAAGGCGCCTTTGAAGCTACTTTCTGTCAGGACTTTCATTTCCCAGTATTTTAATCATTATCTTATGCTACGGATCTGTTTGACATTTTCCTGTACGCCCCGCACCAAGGTTTACAACATCAGCCCTTTGCCAAGCTGTGTCATCGTGTAAACCTCCATCCGAATGATAAAGCTTTGGAAATCTATACAAATAAAGCATTTCTAAATCAATTCCTGCCATGGAGATCTGTTATGGCTTTATATGCCAGCGTCTGTTCTATATCAGCGAGGCTCATTCACCTTCCATACACTTGCTGCACCCATGAGAAACATGAAGAGGTTTTAAGCACCTCAAGTATGAAAGGTTCATTATTCAGTGTTTATAAAGTTTAAGGCTTGCTACACGTGTGGTTATACCATGAGCTTATCCGAGAGATTTATCAAAGCTTGGAGACAGATACAGTGGAGAGAGGAGAGATCTACAGCCTGTAACATGGCAGTTAAGAGCTGATTGGCTGGTACTTTATCTCCATCCACTTTATCTCTCTCCAAGTCTTAGTACATAGGGCCTAATTCAGAGGCGATCACTGTACCGAAAGCTAAGAAATTTATTTCCAGGAACTGAAGATATCTTTCAGCCCAATGCCCCCTTCTACAGTTTAGTGTTCTCCCTCCCCCATCTCCCACCATCTGTGCAGTAAAGGAGTAATTATCAGAAATTACTGCTCCAGGTCCTACGTACTGAGCGGAAGATAGAACACCCCCTACCGCCCGCCGGACATCACAGCTGCCTCTGACTGCACCCCCACCCCTACCGCTGGAGGATGGGCAGGGGCCCAATGCATTGCTTTGGCCAGGGGCCTACACTGCTGTTAAGACGGCCCTGGATGGGAGATAAAGTGGATGGAGATAAAGTACCAGCTAATCAGTTCCTAACTGTCATTTTTCAAACACAGCCTGTGACATGACTGTTAGGAGCTGATTGGCTGGGACTTTATCTCTCTCCACTTTATCACTCAACAAGGCTTAGTACATCTACCCATGTAACATCCCTGTACTTTGATTGGTGAATACCAGGATAATTGCCAGGAAATCATCAGTTATATTTGTAGAACTACAAGTCTAAGCAAGACCTGGCTGTTATTGACTGCTGTCTGCATATATACACTGCACAAACTGGAATTTTTGATTCAGGCTGTAATTTTGCAGCCCACGGAGAGGTACATTGCAGGGACGTGCAGTCAGGGGAGGTAGGGGAGGCAGTGCCTCCCCTGTCATTAATGATTAAAATAATATAAAGAAGATACTTATGACACATATTCTGTGTCATAAGTAATTTCTTTATCTTATCCTAATCATTTTAAGCCTAAAAAGTAGTTTGGGAGGCACTGATAACAGTGCCTCCCGTTAACTATAGGAACTGGTTAAAGCGGGAGGGGCGGGGCCAAGTACTGGGCTGTCAAAGCCCATTGAAAACTGGAGCAGAAAGCGGCACTTATCCAAGTGCCTCGTTGACAGGGGAAACCCGCCCCTGTCAGCGAGGCAGATGTGATTGGACAGCGGATCCAGGCTGGATCCGCTCGTCCAATCACCCGAAGAGGCAGCAGGACCCAGCGCTGCTGTGTGGAGCTGTCGCCACAGTTACAGTAGCGCGGCGGGGTGAAGAGGCAGCGGGACCCGGAGTTGAAGCCAGTGCCGGCCGCGTAAACAGCAGACCGAGGAGGGCGTTGCTGTGGACCTACATCGCCGCAGCCGCCCGCTGTGCCTGGATGCCGCTGGGTGTCCGCCTGCTCCCAGCCCTCCCGCGATGCTAGGGAACTGGGGGAGACAGTGGCGGATTGCCCCCCCCCCCTCCTGTCCTCTGAGAAATGTGCCCTCAATGGTGTGACCTCCCGCTCCCAGCCCTCCCGCGATGCCAGGGAACTGGTGGAGGCAGTGGTGGATTGCCCTCCCCCCTATGGTCTGGGAAGGGTCCCGCGGTGCCAGTGTGGAACAAGAGACCCTGAAGGGGCCATGGCTGCCCGCTGCTGCACTACTGGAGCAGGTACCGCCCGCCGCTCACCGCCGCCAGCCACCCGCTGCTCACCACCACCAGCTGCCGCCCGCCACCTGCAACAAATGGCAGTCAGAGGGACCTTCCCCTGCTGTCACCCTCTCTCCCTGTCGTTACTGTCCCTGTCCCTATTGTCATTCGCTCTCTCCCTGCTGTCACTGTCGTCACTCTCTCTCTCCCTGCTGTCACTGTCGTCACTCTCTCCCTGCTGTCACTCTCGTCACTCTCTCCCTGCTGTCACGCTCGTCACTCTCTCTCTCCCTGCTGACACTGTCGTCACTCTCTCTCTCCCTGTCGTCACTCTCTCTCCTTGTCGTCACTCTCTCTCCCTGTCCCTGCTGTCACTCTGGCTGTCCCTGCTGTCACAATTTCAGCTCATTCAGTGTGCTATAATGTGAATTTCGGCTCATTTAGTGTGCTACAATGTGAATTTCGGCTCATTCAGTGTGCTACAATGTGAATTTCGGCTCATTCAGTGTGCTATAATGTGAATTTCGGCTCATTTAGTGTGCTACAAGGTTAATTTTGGCTCCTCCTGTGTGCTATAATGTGAATTTCGGCTCATTCATTGTGCTACAATGTGAATTTTGGCTCATTCAGTGTGCTGTAATGTGAGTTTCGGCTCATTTAGTGTGCTATAATGTGAGTTTCGGCTCATTCGGTGTGCTATAATGTGAATTTCGGCTCGTACCATGGGGGTCATTCCGAGTTGTTCGCTCGTTATTTTTTTCTCGCAACGGAGCGATTAGTTGCTAATGCGCATGCGCAATGTCCGCACTGCGACTGCGCCAAGTAAATTTGCTATGCAGTTAGGAATTTTACTCACGGCATTACGAGGTTTTTTCTTCGTTCTGGTGATCGGAGTGTGATTGACAGGAAGTGGGTGTTTCTGGGCGGAAACAGGCCGTTTTATGGGAGTGTGTGAAAAAAACGCTACCGTTTCTGGGAAAAACGCGGGAGTGGCTGGAGAAACGGAGTGTCTGGGCGAACGCTGGGTGTGTTTGTGACGTCAAACCAGGAACGACAAGCACTGAACTGATCGCAGATGCCGAGTAAATCTGGAGCTACTCAGAAACTGCTAAGAAGTGTCTATTCGCAATTCTGCTAATCTTTCGTTCGCAATTTTGATAAGCTAAGATTCACTCCCAGTAGGCGGCGGCTTAGCGTGTGCAAAGCTGCTAAAAGCAGCTTGCGAGCGAACTACTCGGAATGACCCCCAATATGCTATAATGTGAATTTCAGCTCGTACCGTGTGCTATAAGGTGAAAGGGACACGCCCCCTTTTGGGTGACCACGTCCCCTTTTCTGGAGCAAGCGCGTGCCTTCGGCGTGCATAATTGCGTCCTTGTCTTTTCCATAACCCCACTTCAAAATTTCAACTTCGACCAATATATATATATATATATATATATATATATATATATATATATTCTCAGTGCCTCCCCAGCCAGTGACCTCACCGCACGCCACTGGTACATTGTATTTTTAAACTGTGATCACTAGTTCCAGTAGTTCTTATGGATCGTCTACCAGCAATTATACAGTACAGACAGTGGACCTTTCCCTGATTCTGTACTTCCAAGCTATGGAATGATACATTACTAAGAAATGGCAGCTTTTTCGATGGGGAATCATTTCTCTTTTCTTCATTTTAAAACACACTTTGGAAAATACTAAACCTGGCTCCTTGAGCAGTCTCCAAAGAGAATTATAAGTAAACTTTTCAGATTATAAATTTGATTTTACATATATGACATCTGATTACAGGTATTATGGTTAAGATGTAATAGACACGAAACAAGAAACACCCTTTGAGTTCCAGCTTTTTAAAAAAAAAAAAAGGTTTTAGTTTGGCCGCAGAGACTGTACATCACAAAAGAGAGTGCACTGTTTACATTTAGAACATCCAAATTAATTTAATTTGATGCTGCCAAAAGATTCACATGAGGTTAATAATCCAAGTTATGTATGTCAAAATTGTAAGAATAAGAACTTGTGTTCCAAGTTGTCATTCTCACAGATCTCAAATATTAAATTCCAAAGGCAGACTTATTTATACAGTGTATAAACACTAGCCAATGAGCATGGTGTTGTCTGGGTTATGTTCATCAGCAGGTGTCTGCTGCCTGCAGTCTCACTCTTCCTGCAACACTGCACCTTACATCTCTTCTGCTCCCTCCAGTTCCACTCACTCTGCAACACTGCACCCTACTCACGTCTGCTCTACCTCCTCCAGTCCCACTCACCCTGTAACACTGCACCCTACTCACCGCCACTTTGCCAACTTCAGTCCCACTCACGCTGCAGCACTGCACCCTAATTACCTCTGCTCTGACAACTCCAGCCCCAATCACACTGCAACACTGCACCCTACTCACCGCCGCTATGCCAACTCCAGACCCACCCACCCTACAGCACTGCCCCCTACTCATCTTCGCTCTGCCTCCTCCAGTCCCACTCACAATGCAGCACTGCACCCTACTCACCTCCACTCTGCCTCCTCTAGTCCCACTCACCCTGCAGCACTGCACCCTACTCACCTCCACTCTGCATCTTCCAGTCCCACTCACCCTGCAGCACTGCCCCCTACTCACCTCTACTCTGTTCCCTCCAGTTCCACTTTTCTGGCAACACTGAACACTACTCACCTCCACATTGCTCCCTACAGTTCAACGCATCCTACAGGTCTGCATCCTACTCACCTCTACTCAGCTCCCTCCAGTCCTGCTCACACTACAGCTCTGCACCCTACTCATCTCTGCTCTGCTCCCTCCAGTCCCACTCACCCTGCAACACTGCACCCTACTCATCTCTGCTCTGCTCCTTCTAGTCCCACTTACCCTGCAACACTGAATCCTTCTCACCTCCACACGGGCACTCATTCCGAATTGTTCGCTCGCTAGCTGCTTTTAGCAGCATTGCACACGCTAGGCCGCCGCCCTCTGGGAGTGTATCTAAGCTTAGCAGAACAGCGAACGAAAGATTACCAGAACTGCTAATAAATAATTGTTTGCAGTTTCTGAGTAGCTCCAGACCTACTCACAGATTGCGATCACCTCGGTCCGTTTAGTTCCTGGTTTGACGTCACAAACACGCCCTGCGTTTGGCCAGCCACTCCCCCGTTTCTCCAGACACTCCCGCGTTTTTCCCTGACACGCCTGCGTTTTTTAGCACACTCCCAGAAAACGCTCATTTACCACCCAGAAACGCCCTTTTCCTGTCAATCATTCACCGATCAGCAGTGCGGCTGAAAAGCGCCGCAGGATCCACAGCAAAACTGCTAAGTTTTTAGTTAAATAACTAAGCACATGTGCCCTGTGTGCCTTGTGCATGCGCAATTAGCAACAAATCGCAGCATAGCGAAAATCGGCAACGAGCGAACAACTCGGAATGACCCCCACTGCTCCCTCTAGTCCCACTCACACTGCAGCACTGCACCCAACTCATCTCTGCTGTGCTCTTTCTAGTCTCACTTATCCTGCAACACTGAATCCTACTCACGTCTACACTGCTCCCTGCAGTCTTACTCATCCTGCAGCACTGCACCCTAGTTACCTCTGCTCTGCTCCCTCCAGCCCTGCTCACCCTGCGCACTGCACCCTACTCATCTCTGCTTTGCTCTCTTCAGGCCCGCTCCCACTGCAGCACTGTACCCAACTCACCTCTGCTGTGCTCAGTCTAGTCCCACTTACCGTGCAACACTGAATCCTACTCACCTCCATACTGCTCTATACAGTCCTACTCATCCTGCAGCACTGCACCCTACTTACCTCTGCTCTGCTCCCTCCAGCCCTGCTCACCCTGCGCACTGCACCCTACTCATCTCTGCTTTGCTCTCTTCAGGCCCGCTCCCACTGCAGCACTGTACCCAACTCACCTCTGCTGTGCTCAGTCTAGTCCCACTTACCGTGCAACACTGAATCCTACTCACCTCCATACTGCTCTATACAGTCCTACTCATCCTGAAGCACTGCACCCTACTCACCTCTGCTCTTTTCAGTCCTACGCACTCTGCATTCATTAATTATATTAATAATATCTATATAAAACATATTTAACATTATAAAACAGTACAGAACTAGCTGCCATACCAATGGACAGAGTCGTAACTCATATAGATAGGACTGCAAGTCTGTTCACCAAAGCCGCCAATTCTATGAGGATTTAGTGAATTAGGCCCTGCCCCGTCTTCACTGACCCTGAAGATGTTCATTTTCAATATATCTTGTATTTCTCTCTCTCTCTCTCTCTCTCTCTCTCTCTATGGGGTACATTTACTAACATTCGTAATTCCCGAAAATAGGTCAAAGTTCAATCACGAATGACATTGACAGTGTAAAACTGCAACTTTTTGAATTTATTACGATGGATTTACTAAGCTGTCGTATTCGTGTTTTTCTTTTCTTCCGATGTCGATGTCATTCTTTTTTTTTTAACCTAATTTTACGGCAGTGATTAGCAAAACACTGCCTTTTTTTTTTTACAATCAATCTCGGCCGGATCTGTGTGATCCGTGCTGGGGTTCTTTTTTTTTTTTTTTTTTAATTAAACAATGTAAAATCCCCCAAAAAAATGCGTGGGGTCCCCCCTCCTAAGCATAACCAGCCTCGGGCTCTTTGAGCCGATCCTGGTTGCAGAAATATGGGGGAAAAAATGACAGGGGTTCCCCCATATTTAAGCAACCAGCATCGGGCTCTGCGCCTGGTCCTGGTCCCAAAAATACGGGGGACAAAAAGAGTAGGGGTCCCCCGTATTTTTAAAACCAGCACCGGGCTCCACTAGCTGGACAGATAATGCCACAGCCGGGGGTCACTTTTATATAGTGCCCTGCGGCCGTGGCATCAAAAATCCAACTAGTCACCCCTGGCCGGGGTACCCTGGGGGAGTGGGGACCCCTTCAATCAAGGGGTCCCCCCCCCCCAGCCACCCAAGGGCCAGGGGTGAAGCCCGAGGCTGTCCCCCCCCATCCAATGGGCTGCGGATGGGAGGGCTGATAGCCTTTGTTGTAAAATAAAAGATATTGTTTTTAGTAGCAGTACTACAAGTCCCAGCAAGCCTCCCCCGCATGCTGGTACTTGGAGAACCACAAGTACCAGCATGCGGCGGAAAAACGGGCCCGCTGGTACCTGTAGTACTACCACTAAAAAAATACCCAAAAAAACACAAGACACACACACCGTGAAAGTATAATTTTATTACATACATACACACATACATACATACTTACCTTATGTTCTCACGCAGGTCGGTCCTCTTCTCCAGTAGAATCCAAGGGCTACCTGTTGAATAAATTCTACTCACCAGATCCATGGGTCCAGGCTCCTCGGCAAATCCAGGGATAATCCACGTACTTGAATAAAACAAAAAAACGGTTGCCCGACCACGAACTGAAAGGTGACCCATGTTTGCACATGGGTCACCTTCCCACGAATGCCAGAAACCCACTTTGCCTTCTGGCTAAGTGGGTTTCTTCAGCCAATCAGGGAGTGCCACGTTGTAGCACCCTCCTGATCAGCTGTGTGCTGCTGTCCTCACTGACAGGCGGCACACGGCAGTGTTACAATGTAGCGCCTATGCGCTACATTGTAACCAATGATGGGAACTTTCTGCTCACCGGTGACGTCACTTTAGGTCAACCGCAGGGCAGAAAGTTCCCATCATTGGTTACAATGTAGCGCATAGGCGCTACATTGTAACACTGCCGTGTGCCGCCTGTCAGTGAGGACAGGAGCACACAGCTGATCAGGAGAGTGCTACAACGTGGCACTCCCTGATTGGCTGAAGAAACCCACTTAGCCAGAAGGCAAAGTGGGTTTCTGGCATTCGTGGGAAGGTGACCCATGTGCAAACATGGGTCACCTTTCAGTTCGTGGTCGGGCAACCGTTTTTTTGTTTTATTCAAGTACGTGGATTATCCCTGGATTTGCCGAGGAGCCTGGACCACTGGATCTGGTGAGTAGAATTTATTCAACAGGTACCCCTTGGATTCTACTGGAGAAGAGGACCGACCTGCGTGGGAACATAAGGTAAGTATGTATGTATGTGTGTATGTATGTAATAAAATTATACTTTCACGGTGTGTGTGTCTTGTGTTTTTTTGGGTATTTTTTTAGTGGTAGTACTACAGGTACCAGCGGGCCCGTTTTTCCGCCGCATGCTGGTACTTGTGGTTCTCCAAGTACCAGCATGCGGGGGAGGCTTGCTGGGACTTGTAGTACTGCTACTAAAAACAATATCTTTTATTTTACAACAAAGGCTATCAGCCCTCCCATCCGCAGCCCATTGGATGGGGGGGGACAGCCTCGGGCTTCACCCCTGGCCCTTGGGTGGCTGGGGGGGGGGGACCCCTTGATTGAAGGGGTTCCCACTCCCCCAGGGTACCCCGGCCAGGGGTGACTAGTTGGATTTTTGATGCCACGGCCGCAGGGCACTATATAAAAGTGACCCCCGGCTGTGGCATTATCTGTCCAGCTAGTGGAGCCCGGTGCTGGTTTTAAAAATACGGGGGACCCCTACTCTTTTTGTCCCCCGTATTTTTGGGACCAGGACCAGGCGCAGAGCCCGATGCTGGTTGCTTAAATATGGGGGAACCCCTGTCATTTTTTTCACCATATTTCTGCAACCAGGATCGGCTCAAAGAGCCCGAGGCTGGTTATGCTTAGGAGGGGGGACCCCACGCAATTTTTTTAAAAAAAATAAGCACTTTCCCACCCCTTCCCACTGATATACATGCACGGATCTCATGGATCCGTGCATGCCTATCCAAACACGAATAAAAAAAAAAGTTCTGTTTTTTTTTAGCACTTTTTTACGAGTTGTAATTTTTCACGGCAGTGTTTGTTCTTTTTTTACTTTGCACTTCTTAGTAAATGACCGAGATTCATACTTAAACAGCCGCGTTTTGACCGATGGTGTATTCATTCGTAATTTTTTACCTGAACTAGCAAAAAATTACGAATGCCCTCATCACTGCCGTGATTAGTGTTTAGTAAATGACCGAGATTAACCGAGATGACACTTTGAAGAAAAAACGGCATCTCGGTCAAAATCGGGAGCTTAGTAAATATACCCCTATCTATCTACCTTTCTATCTATCTATTAAATAATATATTTATTTATCTAACTGTCTTTTTGTCTTCTACTTATTAAATTAAATAAACCATTGACCAAGTGTCTAACAATTATTTCACATTATAATGCAATAATAATTACAATTTTGAGACATTATTATGTAACAGGATCTAGGGCCTAATTCAGACCTGATCGCAGCAGCAAAATGTTTCTCTAATGGGCAAAATCATGTGCAGTGCAGGATAGGCTGATGTAACATACAGAGCATGCTTGCCGATACTGCTGCCCCCTCTTCCGGGAGGGGGCAGCCTGGTCGCCGACCAGGGAGGCGTGTCCGGTAGGGATGGACATCGAATCACGATGGTTTGCAACCATCTATGTTTTTGTTCTGATGTTAGTGTTTTCACCATTCGATGGCGGCATTCCAATGTTTGCCGCCATCGAATGGAAAGAATTTCATGGTGTTCCGATGGTTAGCTTACTTAAATACTAGAAGCTGCGCTGCCTCTGCTGTTTCCCCGATGTCCCTGCATCGGGGAAACAGCTTGGTGACCTATTGGAGGTTGCCTCTGTGCCTTCAACGTGACGCTCTTGGTCCCTCCCCTCTCCCAGGCTGCTGCTAGGCAACATCTCTGATACCGTGAGAACCAATCAGGGCACAGCTCTTGACACTGCAGCAGCAATGAGGAGCCTGGCTGTATCACTCTACTCACTGTCCGTGGCGTCAATTCAGATAACTGGCTGCAGCATCACTTACTGTAGGTTACTGTAACGGTGGCTGTGTCCATGCTGAAGCCGTTCCGCCTCCTCTTGTAATAGACTGTCTACGGTCTGGGCCCCTCCCTCTGTACTACACCTAGCCCGCCCTCGGTCCCACCTCGAGCCCGCCCCCATTAAGCAACTGTGCGGCCTATTGCGCATGCGCAAACTAAGAAAATTGCGCATGCGCAAACATCGCAATGGATTTTCCATCAAATGCTTTTAATGTGATGGTTAACTACCATCACATCGGAACATTCGATGGCGGAAGCCCATCCACCATTCGATGATGGGCTTCCGATGTCCATCCCTAGTGTCCGGTAGTGAGGGGGCATGTTCGGGGCATGGCGGCGTTAAAATCATCATTGTACTCCGCCCCCCCTCCCCTATTCAGTGCTGAGGAAACAGGCACTGGAGAGTGGGGGACGAAGCTACGATGACGCGATTCAGTGCGAATCGCATCATCGGGTCCCCCTCGGACCGCCCACTGGTGCTCCGTTGTGGGCGGCCAAGGGGGGGGGGGGGGGCAGCTGGCGGCGAATGTGGGACACTTGCCGACATTTCCTGATTTTCGGGAGCCTCCCGGCCATTCCGGGAGGGTAGGCAAGTATGATGCAGAGAGAGTTAAATTAGGTTGGGGTGTGTTCAAACTGAATTCTAAATTGCAGTGTAAAAATAAAGCAGCCAGTATTTACTCTGCACAGAAACAAAATAACTCATCCAAATTTAAAACTCTCTCTGCACATGTTATATCTGCCCCACCTGCAGTGCACATGGTTTTGGCCATTAGAGAAAGATGTTGCTGCTGTGGTCAGGTTTGAATTAGGCCCCTAGATTGGTGTATTTGTATGTATTCATGTTTGTGTGTATATGTGTGTGTGCGTGTGTGTGTGTTTTCCCAGTATTTGGCTGGCATGGATACAGCCTCTCTGACGTTTGCCCTTACACTAGACCTGCAAGTGCCAGAATGGCCATACAGTCTTTGTGTGACAAGTGGCTGACTGAGGCTTTGCTTTTCCATGTCCCCACACAGCTCAGTTTTGCAGTAAATCACAGCTGTCACTATAGTAGCACCTTGATTAAAGCCTAGAGTTTAATAGATCGTTTTAAGAAAACCCAAATTACTCCAGCTCTCCAGTTGATCCATCTGGACTCTTAGAGTTGGTGCATGGCAGTTTTCAACCAGCACCAGAGAAGCCAAGTCTGGGCCTTTGGCTCCTGTGTATTCCCCGAGGAACTTTTGCTTCAGACCTAGAGCAACATTCTCAGCTGTATTTAATCTATAATGAGACAAGCTGGCTATGAGAAAGGAGAATGAACACTACACACGAGGCATGGAAAAACTAGGACAGCTAGCCCCCACTTTGCTGAATTGGTGAACTGGAGCCCGTCCAGTGCAAGAGCTGCTCCCCTGGCGATTCCAGTCTGTTCCAATTAATCGTGTTTAACAATTCTAATCACACTTTAGCACATTAATCCTATTTTCAATCCAAAACACATCTGAAAGAGCGGCATGTGAGCCTTTTTATTGCAACCGCAAATCAGATGTAACTAAGAGACACAAGGACCTCGGCCTTCTCTGCACTTTCAATGAACTTAAGCTTAATAAAAATATATGATGGACCTGTGGGTGGATTTACTGCATGATGCCTCCATGTAAAATTAGAACCGTCAAGGAACCTGCATACTCATCAACAGAGGTAGACAGAACGTGATTAAAAAGAACCAGAGATGGGAGAATAGAGTCGGACAAATTCCAGAATCGAATGATTTCCAGAGCTTCATCATTGTGCGAATTAATACGCAAAAATTTACTGATTCAACCAGGAATTTGGCAATTCATTACTGGCCAATTGAGAATCAGACCAATAACAGAATATAGAATATAAAGAAGCTAATCTGGAATCCTCAATAAATGTCACATGTCTGTAGTATCAAAATATGAGTTTAATACAAAGTATTTATTATAAGCAAAATATATTGCAATAGATAGATAGATAGATAGATAGATAGATAGATAGATAGATAGATAGATAGATAGATAGTTTTAATTATCTGCTTAATATTGTGTAGGTACTCTTTGTGTTACCAGACCAGCTCTGAGCCATCATAGCATGGACTCCACAAGACCTCTGAAGGTGTCCTGTGGTATCTGGCGACAAGACGTTAACAGCAGATCCTTTAAGTCCTGTAAGTTGCAAGGTGGGGCCTCCATAGATAGGACATGTTTTTCCAGCACATCTCACAGATGCTCAATCAGATTGAGATCTCGGGGCTTTGAAAGTCAAGTCAACACCTTTATTATGTTCCTCAAACCATTCCTGAACAATTTTTGTTGCGTGGTCAATTGCATTATCTTGCTGAAAGAGACCATTGCCATCAGGGAATACTATTCCATCTACTCTTTTGAAGGTGCTGTGTCCCCTCACTGTGCCATGGCTGAAGTCATGGTGGACACTGAGAAGAAAGAGTAGCTGCAGCCAACTGATTAAAGTCATGATTAGGATGTTGGACTGTCAGACCGGAAAGGAGGAGAAGGTAGTATTTGGAAAGAAAAGTTACTGAACTCGTACAACATTTTTGAAAATGAACAGAACTGAGATTTTTGTTTGGTTAAATCAGAGGCCAAGGAAGTTAAAGTTGAAATTGAGGTAGCTGATGACTTTGCTAAGCGACACAAGTGTGTGGCACAAACACCTGGCCCATCTAGGAGTGGCACTGCAGTGGCAGACAGGATGGCAGATTTAAAAATAGGCCCCAAACAGCACATCATGCAAACAAGTAAAAGAGGTGCAATGAGGTAGCTGGATGGCTAAGCTAAGCGACACAAGTGTGCGGACAAACACCTGGCCCATCTTGGAGTGGCACTGCAGTGGCAGACAGGATGGCACTTTTAAAAACTAGGCCCCAAACAGCACATCATGCAAAGAAGAAAAAGAGGTGCATCGAGGTAGCTGCATGGTTAAGCTAAGCGACACAAGTGTGCGGCACAAACACCAGGCCCATCTAGGAGTGGCACTGCAGTGGCAGACAGGATGGCACTTTTAAAAACTAGGCCCGAAACAGCACATCATGCAAAGAAGAAAAAGAGATGCAATGAGGTAGCTGGATGACTTTGCTAAGCGACACAAGTGTACGGCACAAACACCTGACTCATGTAGGAGTGTCACGCAGTGGCTGAATGTCGAAAGTGGCCCGCAAATTTTCAGGCCATCGACAGCATCTCCTGCACACCCCTGTCATGTTTCAAAAAATTCTGCACCACCAAATTAATTGTATGTGCAAAACATGGGACGTGCTGGAATTTGCCCAGATGTAATACATGCACAATATTGGTGGACTTATACGGCAGTACCCCTGAACTTATACGGCTGCACCACTGGACTGGACTTATACGGCAGTACCGCTGGACTTACATGGCAGTACCCTTGAACTTATACGGCAGTACCCCTGAACTTATATGGCTGCACCACTGGACTGGACTTATACGGCAATACCACTGGACTTATACAGTAGTACCCCTGAACTTATACAGCAGTACCTTTGAACTTATACGGCTGCACCACTGGACTGGACTTATA
This sequence comes from Pseudophryne corroboree, assembly GCF_028390025.1. Classification (NCBI taxonomy): domain Eukaryota; kingdom Metazoa; phylum Chordata; class Amphibia; order Anura; family Myobatrachidae; genus Pseudophryne; species Pseudophryne corroboree. The sequence continues at coordinate 69,368,939 of NC_086455.1, forward strand.
CGGCAGTACCCCAGAACTTATACAGCTGCACCACTGGACTGGATTTATACGGCAGTACCACTGGATTGGACTTATGCGGCAGTACCACTGGACTTATACGGCAGTACCCCTGAACTTATACGGCAGTACCCCTGAACTTATATGGCTGCACCACTGGACTGGACTTATACGGCAATACCACTGGACTTATACAGCAGTACTCCTGAACTTATACAGCAGTACCCTTGAACTTATACGGCTGCACCACTGGACTGGACTTATACGGCAGTACCACTGGACTTATACGGCAGTACCCGAGAACTTATACAGCTGCACCACTGGATTGGACTTATATGGCAGTACCACTGGATTGGACTTATACGGCAGTGCCACTAAACTTATATGGCAGTACCCCTGAATTTATACGGCTGCACCACTGGACTGGACTTATACGGCAGTACCACTGGACTTATACGGCAGTACCCCTGAATTTATATGGCTGCACCACTGGACTGGACTTATACAGCAGTACCACTGGACTTATACGGCAGTACCCCTGAACTTATATGGCAGTACCCCTGGACTTATACGGCAGTACCCCTGGAATTATACGGCTGAACCACTGAACTGGACTTATACGGCAGTACCACTGGACTTATACGCCAGTACCCCAGTACTTATACAGCTGCACCACTGGATTGGACTTATACGGCAGTACCACTGGATTGGACTTATACGGCAGTACCACTGGACTTATACAGCAGTACCCCTGAATTTATACGTCAGTACCCCTGAACTTATATGGCAGTACCCCTGAACTTATACGGCTGCACCACTGGAATGGACTTATACGGCGGTACCACTGGACTTATACGGCAGTACCCCTGAATTTATACGGCTGCACCACTGGACTGGATTTATACGGCAGTACCACTGGACTTATACGGCAGTACCCCTGAACTTATATGGCAGTACCCCTGGACGTATACGGCAGTACCCCTGGAATTATACGGCTGCACCACTGAACTGGACTTATACGGCAGTTCTACTGGACTTATACACCAGTACCCCAGTACTTATACAGCTGCACCACTGGACTGGACTTATACGGCAGTACCACTGGATTGGATTTATACGGCAGTACCACTGGACTTATACGGCAGTACCCCTGAATTTATACGGCAGTACCCCTGGACGTATACGGCAGTACCCCTGGAATTATACGGCTGCACCACTGATCTGGACTTATACGGCAGTTCCACTGGACTTATACGCCAGTACCCCTGTACTTATACAGCTGCACCACTGGACTGGACTTATACGGCAGTACCACTGGACTTATACTGCAGTACCCCTGAATTTATACGTCAGTACCCCTGAACTTATACGGCAGTACCCCTGAACTTATATGGCTGCACCACTGGAATGGACTTATACGGCAGTACCACTGGACTTATACGGCAGTACCCCTGAATTTATACGGCTGCACCACTGGACTGGACTTATACGGCAGTACCACTGGACTTATACGGCAGTACCCCTGAACTTATATGGCAGTACCCCTGGACGTATACGGCAGTACCCCTGGAATTATATGGCTGCACCACTGAACTGGACTTATACGGCAGTTCCACTGGACTTATACGCCAGTTCCCCAGTTCTTATACAGCTGCACCACTGGACTGGACTTATACGGCAGTACCACTGGATTGGATTTATACGGCAGTACCACTGGACTTATACGGCAGTACCCCTGAATTTATACGGCAGTACCCCTGAACTTATACGGCAGTACCCCTGGAATTATACGGCTGCACCACTGACCTGGACTTATACGGCAGTTCCACTGGACTTATACGGCAGTACCCCATAACTTATACGGCAGTAACCCCTGAACTTATACGGCTGCACCACTGGACTGGACTTATACGGCAGTACCACTGGACTTATACGGCTGCACCACTGGACTTGGCTTATATAGCAGTACCCCGGGACTTATACGGCAGTACCCCTAAACTTATATGGCAGTATCACCACTACTGGACTTATGGCAGCAGAGGACGCCACCAATAGACTAATGCAGCACAACACAGCACCACTGCACTGGACTTATACAGCAGCAGCACTGGACTTATGGCAGCACAGGACACCACCACTGGACTTATAGCAGCACAGGACACCACCACTGGACTGATGCAGCACAACACAGCACCAGAATGACACATAAGAGCAGTTCGCCACCCCATGCGCCACACCACTTTCCCGCACAGACACTGAAGAGACACGTCCTCTCCCTACACTCTCCAGGACTGGAGTGAAAATGGCGGCGATGCGCGGCTCCTTATATGGAATCCAAAACCCCCAAACATATAAAACAATTCTTTGCTCTTTACTAGAGATGAGTGGATTTGGTTCTCATTCGAGTCCGGATCTGAATCAGGCTCAGGTTTTCCCGCCTGACGGAAACAGGAACGAGGCAAAACATCATCATCCTGCTGTCGGATTCTTGCGGGGATTGGATTCCATATAAGGAGCCACGTGTCCCCGCCATTTTCACTCCGGCATTGGAGAGTGTAGAGAGAGGGCGTGTCTCCATTCTCTCAGTGTCCGTGTCTTGTGCTGTATTTGTCCAGTCACAGTGGTTGTGTCCTCTTGCTGCCATATGTCCATTGCTGCTGTGTTGTGCTGCATCAGTTCAGTGGTGGTGTATTGTGCTGCATCAGTCCAGTGGTAGTGTCCTGTGCATCAGCCATCAGTTATTCCAGTGACCAGGCAGTCACAGTGGATGTGTCCTCTTGCTGCCATATGTCCAGTGCTGCTGTGTTGTGTTGCATCAGTTCAGTGGTGGTGTATTGTGCTGCGTCAGTCCAGTGGTAGTGTCCTGTGCATAAGCCATCAGTCATTCCAGTGACCAGGCAGTCACAGTGGTAACCTCTGCAGCCATATGTCCACTGCTGCCGTATAATAATAATAATAATAACAACAAGAAGTCCCTTACAGTGTTGCTGTGTTGTCCTGCATCAGACCAGTGGTAGTGTCCTGTGCATCAGCCATCAGTCATTCCAGTGACCAGGCATTCACAGTGGTATATTCTGCTGCCATATGTCCACTGCTGCCGTATAATAAAAATAACAAGGCCCTTACAGTGTTGCTGTGTTGTACTGCATCAGACCAGTGGTAGTGTCCTGTGCATCAGCCATCAGTCATTCCAGTGACCAGGCAGTCACAGTGGTATACTCTGCAGCCATATGTCCACTGCTGCCGTATAATAATAATAATAACAACAAGAAGTCCCTTACAGTGTTGCTGTGTTGTCCTGCATCAGACCAGTGGTAGTGTCCTATGCATCAGCCACCAGTCATTCCAGTGACCAGGCAGTCACAGTGGTATACTCTGCAGCCATATGTCCACTGCTGCCGTATAATAATAATAATAATAATAATAATAACAACAAGAAGTCCCTTACAGTGTTGCTGTGTTGTCCTGCATCAGACCAGTGGTAGTGTCCTGTGCATCAGCCATCAGTCATTCCAGTGACCAGGCAGTCACAGTGGTATACTCTGCAGCCATATGACCACTGCTGCTGTATAATAATAAATTATAATAACAACAAGTCCCTTACAGTGTTGCTGTGTTGTCCTGCATCAGACCAGTGGTAGTGTCCTGTGCATCAGCCATCAGTCATTCCAGTGACCAGGCAGTCACAGTGGTATACTCTGCAGCCATATGACCACTGCTGCTGTATAATAATAAATTATAATAACAACAAGTCCCTTACAGTGTTGCTGTGTTGTCCTGCATCAGACCAGTGGTAGTGTCCTGTGCATCAGCCATCAGTCATTCCAGTGACCAGGCAGTCACAGTGGTATACTCTGCAGTCATATATCCACTGCTGCCGTATAATAATAAATTATAAAATCAACAAGTTCCTTACAGTGTTGCTGTGTTGTCCTGCATCTGACCAGTGGTAGTGTCCTGTGCATCAGCCATCAGTCATTCCAGTGACCAGGCAGTCACAGTGGTATACTCTGCAGCCATATGTCTACTGCTGCCGTATAATAATAAATTATAATAATAACAAGTCCCTTACAGTGTTGCTGTGTTGTCCTGCATCAGACCAGTGGTAGTGTCCTATGCATCAGCCACCAGTCATTCCAGTGACCAGGCAGTCACAGTGGTATACTCTGCAGCCATATGTCCACTGCTGCCGTATAATAATAATAATAACAACAACAACAAGAAGTCCCTTACAGTGTTGCTGTGTTGTCCTACATCAGACCAGTGGTAGTGTCCTGTGCATCAGCCATCAGTCATTCCAGTGACCAGGCATTCACAGTGGTATATTCTGCTGCCATATGTCCACTGCTGCCGTATAATAAAAATAAGTCCCTTACAGTGTTGCTGTGTTGTACTGCATCAGACCAGTGGTAGTGTCCGGTGCATCAGCCATCAGTCATTCCAGTGACCAGGCAGTCACAGTGGTATACTCTGCAGCCATATGTCCACTGCTGCTGTATAATAATAAATTATAATAACAACAAGTCCCTTACAGTGTTGCTGTGTTGTCCTGCATCAGACCAGTGGTAGTGTCCTGTGCATCAGCCATCAGTCATTCCAGTGACCAGGCAGTCACAGTGGTATACTCTGCAGTCATATATCCACTGCTGCCGTATAATAATAAATTATAAAATCAACAAGTCCCTTACAGTGTTGCTGTGTTGTCCTGCATCTGACCAGTGGTAGTGTCCTGTGCATCAGCCATCAGTCATTCCAGTGACCAGCCAGTCACATTGGTATACTCTGCAGCCATATGTCCACTGCTGCCGTATAATAATAAATTATAATAATAACAAGACCCTTACAGTGTTGCTGTGTTGTCCTGCATCAGACCAGTGGTAGTGTCCTGTGCATCAGCCATCAGTCATTCCAGTGACCAGGCAGTCACAGTGGTATACTCTGCAGCCATATGTCCACTGCTGCCATATAATAATAATAACAACAACAACAAGTCCGTTACAGTGTTGCTGTGTTGTCCTGCATCAGACCAGTGGCTGTGTCCTGTGCATCAGTCATCAGTCATTCCAGTGACCAGGCAGTCACAGTGGTATACTCTGCAGCCATATGTCCACTGCTGCTGTATAATAATACATTATAATAACAGGTCCCTTACAGTATTGCTGTGTTGTCCTGCATCAGACCAGTGGTAGTGTCCTGTGCATAAGCCATCAGTCATTCCACTGACCAAGCAGTCATAGTTGTATACCCTGCAGTCATATGTCCACTGCTGCTGTATAATAATAAATTATAATAACAACAAGTCCCTTACAGTGTTGCTGTGTTGTCTTGCATCAGACCAGTGGTAGTGTTATGTGCATCAGCCATCAGTTATTCCAGTGACCAGGCAGTCACAGTGGTATACTCTGCTGCCATATGTCCACTGCGCCGTATAATAACAACAAGTCCCTTACAGTGTTGATGTGTTGTCCTGCATCAGACCAGTGGTAGTGTCCTGTGAATCAGCCATCAGTCATTCTAGTGACCAGGCAGTCACAGTGGTATACTCTGCAGCCGTATGTCCACTGCTGCCGTATAATAATAAATTATAATAACAACAAGTTCCTTACAGTGTTGCTGTGTTGTTCTGCATCAGACCAGTGGTAGTGTCCTGTGCATCAGCCATCACTCATTCCTTTGCCGCATATTGTGTAATAAAACTCCAGAAAAATAACGGAGAACAAAAATGTTGAGGATAAAATAGGGAAAGATCAAGAACCACTTCCTCCTAGTACTGAAGCTGCTGCCACTAGTCATGCCATCGACGTCGTCTGCCAAGGCCAATGCCCAATGTGATAGTAGAGGGCATGTAAAATCCAAAAAGCCAAAGTTCAGTAAAAAGACCCAAAATAAGAAATGTAAATGCTCTGAGGAGAAATGTAAACTTGCCAATATGCCATTTAGGACACGGAGTGTCAAGGAACGGCTAAGGCCCTGGCCTATGTTCATGACTAGTGGTTCAGCTTCACATGACGATTGAAGCCCTCATCCTCCTGCTAGAAAAATTAAAAGAGTTTAGCTGGAAAAAGCACAGAAAAGAACTGTGTGTTCTAAGATGGTATCACAAATCCCCAAGGAGAGTCCAAGTATATCGGCGGTTGCGATGCCTGACCTTCCCAACACTGGATGGGAAGAGGTTCCTCCTTCCACCATTTTCACGCTCCCTGCAAGTGCTGGAAGGAGCACCCACTGTCCAGTTCCTGATATTGAAATTGAAGATGTCACTGTTGAAGTACCGCAGGATGAGGATATGGGTGTTGCTGGCACTGAGGAGGAAGTTGACTATGAGGATTCTGATGGTGATGTGGTTTGTTTATGTCAGGCATCGGCGGAGACACCTGTTGTCCATGGGATGAAGATGCCCATTGCGATGCCTGGGCAAACTACCAAAAAAGACACCTCTTCGGTGTGGAATTATTTCTCCACAAATCCGGACAACAGGTGTCAAGCCGTGTGTTGCCTCTGTCAATCTGTAATAAGTAGGGGTAAGGATGTTAACCATCTAGGAACATCCTCCCTTTTACGTCACCTGCAGCGCATTCATCAGAAGTCAGTGTCAAGTTGTGAAACCTTGGGTAAGAGCATAAGCAGTCCACTGACACCTAAATCCCTTCTTCCTCTTGTACCCAATCTCCTGCAAGCCACACCACCAACTCCCTCAACGTCAACTTCCTCCTCAGTCAGTAAACGTCAGTAGTACTGCAGGCCATGTCACTGTCAAGACTGAGGAATCCTCTCCTAACTGGGATTCCTCCGGAGGATCCTTGAGTGGTACGTTTGCTGTTGCTGCCACTGCTGTTGTTGCTGCTGGGAGTCAAGCGTCATCCCAGAGGGGAAGTCGGAAGACCACTTGCACTACTTCCAGTAAGCAATTGACTGTCCAACAGTCCTTTGTGAGGAAGATGAAATATGACAGCAGTCATCCTTTTACAAAGCGGATAACTGAGTCCTTGACAGCTATGTTGGTGTTAGACGTGCGTCCGGTATCCGCCTTTAGTTCAGTGTGACTTAGAGAATTGTTTGAGGTACTGTGTCCCCGGTATCAAATCCTATCTAGGTTCCACTTCTCTAGGCAGGTGATACCGAGAATGTACAGAGACGTCAGAATAAAGTGTCCTTAGTATCCTACAAAATGCAGTTGTACCCACGGACATGTGGACAAGTGGAACAGGGCAGACTAAGGACTATATGACTGTGACAACCCACTGGGTAGATGTATGGCCTCCCACATAAGAACAGTAGCGGCACCAGTAGCATCATCTCGCAAACGCCAACTCGTTCCTAGACAGGCTACGCTATGTATCACCGCTTTCCGTAAGAGGCACACAGCTGACAACCTCTTACAGAAACTGAGGAACATCATTGCAGAATGGCTTACCCCAATTAGACTCTCCTGGGGATTTGTGATATCGGACAAGGCCACCAATATTGTGCGTGCATTACATCTAGGCAAATTCCAGCACGTCCCATGTTTTGCACATACAATTAATTGGTGGTGCAGAATTTTTTGAAAAATGACAGGGGCGTACAGGAGATGCTCTCGGTGGCCCGAATAATTGCGGGCCACTTTCGATATTCTACCACCACGTGCCGAAGACTGGAGCAACAGCAAACACTCCTGAACCTGCCCTGCCATCAACTGAAGCTAGAGGTGGTAACGAGGTGGAATTCAACACTCTATATGCTTCAGAGGATGGGGGAGCAGCAAAAGGCCATTCAAGCCTATACATCCACCTACGATAAAGGCAAAGGAGGGGGAATTCACCTGACTCAAGCACAGTAGAGAATGATTTCCGTCTTATGCAAGGTTCTCCAACCCTTCGAACTTGCCACACGTGAAGTCAGTTCAGACACTGCCAGCTTGAGTCAGGTCATTCCCCTCATCAGGCTTTTTCAGAAGCAGCTGGAGAAATTGAAGGAGGAGCTAAGAAGGAGCGATTCCGCAAAGTATGTGGGACTTATGGATGGAGCCCTTCATTTGCTTTGCCAGGTTTCAAGGGTGGTCAATCTGTTGAAATCAGAGCACTACATTTTGGCCACCATGCTTGATCCTAGGTTTAAAGCCTACGTTGTATCTCTCTTTCCGGCAAACACAAGTCTGCAGAGGTTCAAAGACCTGCTGATAAGATTTCCGAGCCCACCTGCTGGTGGTGATGCAGGGCAGTCAGGAGCGAGTGGTGACATCTGGTCCGGACTGAAGGAGCTGCCAACGATTACTAACATGTCTACTGTCACTGCATATGATTCTATCACCATTGAAAGATGGTGGAGGATTATATGAGTGACAGCATCCAAGTAGGCATGTCAGACAGTCCGTACGTATACTGGCAGGAAAAAGAGGCAATTTGGATGCCCTTGCACAAACTGGCTTTATTTTACCTAAGTTGCTCCCCCCTCCAGTGTGTACTCCGAAAGAGTGTTTAGTGCAGCCGGTAACCTTGTCAGCGATCGGCGTAGGAGGTTACTTAAACAAAATGTGGAGAAGATGATGTTCATCAAAATTAATTATACATTCCTCCGGGAAGACCTTTAACAGCAATTGCCTCCAGAAAGTACACAGGGACCTGTGATGGTGGATTCCAGTGGGGACGAAATAATACTCTGTGAGCAGAAGGAGGATGTACACAGTGAAAGGGGTGAGGAATCGGAGGATGAGGTCGACTCTTGCCTCTGTAGAGCCAGTTTGTGCAGGGAGAGATTGATTGCTTCTTTTTTGGTGGGGCCCAAACAAACCAGTCATTTCAGCCACAGTCATGTGGCAGACCCTGTCTCTGAAATGATTGTTTTGTTAAAGTGTGCATGTCCTGTTTATACAACATAAGGGTGGGTGGGAGGGCCCAAGGATAATTCCATCTTGCACCTCTTTTTCTTCTTTGCATCATGTGCTGTTTGGGGCCTATTTTTTAAATCTGCCATCCTGTCTGCCACTGCAGTGCCACGCCTAGATGGGCCAGGTGTTTGTGCCGCACACTTGTGTCGCTTAGCTTAGTCATACAGGCACCTCGGTGCAACCTTTTGGCCTAAAAACAATATTGTGAGGTGTTCAGAATAGACTGAAAATGAGTGGAAATGAATATTATTAAGGTTAATAATACCGTAGGATCAAAATTACCCCCAAATTCTGTGATTTTAGCTATTTTTATGTGTTTTTCAAAAATCATCCAGATCCAAAACCAAAACACAAAAGGGTGGTTTTGGCAAAACCAAGCCAAAACCAAAACACGAAAGTGGAATTAGAACCAAAACACAAAACACGAAAAGTGCCAGCCGCACATCTCTAATTATTAGTGATATTAAAAATGGGGGCGATAGGCCACACAAAGTCATTCTGCTGGGAGGTATGATACACAAAGTAGTTGTTTGCGGTGCACATTGCGGCTGCTGGGGGAGGGTGCGTCTTTGTGTCACACTGCGCCCCTGAGAGGTGTCACACTGTCACAGGTCAGCCATTAGCTGTGTGTAATGGGAGTGCTGGCTTTATAGTACTGGGCATCCCAGTCCGAGGGGTGTATCATCCAGGGGAAAGGTCTATGGGGGTAATTCAGAGTTGATCACAGCAGCAAATTTGTTAGCAGTTGGGCAAAACCATGTCCACTGCGGGGGGGGGGGGGGGGGGGGGGGGTGCAGAAATAAAATGTGCAGAGAAAGTTAGATTTGGGTGGGGGGTGTTCAAACTGAAATTTCAATTGCAGTGTAAAAATAAAGCAGCCAGTATTTACCCTGCACAGAAACAAAATAACCCACCCAAATCTAACTCTCTCTGCACATGTTATATCTGCAACACCTGCAGTGCAATTGGGGCCTAATTCAGATCTGTTCGCTCGCTAGCAATTTTTTGCAGTACTGCGAACAAGTAGTCGCCGCCTATAGGGGACGGTATTTTAGCTTTGCAAGTGTGCGAACACATGTGCAGCCGAGCGGTACAAAAACAGTTTGTGCAGTTTCTGAGTAGCTCTGACCTTACTCAGCCGCTGCGATCACTTCAGACTATTTGAGCCCGAAATTGAGATCAGACACCCGCCCTGCAAACTCCTCGACACGCCTGCGTTTTTCCAAACACTCCCAGAAAACGGTCAGTTGCCACCCACAAACGCCCTCTTCCTGTCAATCACCTTGCGTTCGGCTGTGCGAATGGATTCTTTGCTAGAACCAGTGTACAACAACGATCCGCTTTGTGCAAGTACGACGCGCCTGCGCATTGCGGTGCATGCGCAGTAGTTACCTGATCACTGCGCAACGAAAAACGTGAGAGAACAGATGTGAATGAGGCCCATGGTTTTGCCCAACTCCTAACAACTTTGCTGCTGCGACCAACTCTGAATTACCCCCTATGTGTAAGCAGTCACGGGAGACACGGGGAGAGAGAGATTACAGCCTCCCCTTATGGTCTGGACCGTTCGTTTCTTTTAATCACATCCCTGGAACATACAGATCCAGGGATCCCTGTCTTCCCGGTGACTGCTGATACATAACACCCCCCCACCCCCACCCCCTTCCACCGGGATGAGACCCAACTCCCAACTTTGTAAATTTACCCCTCAGAATCCATTTCCTATTAGCTTTGCTGTTCTGATACAAAATGTGTGTGTGGCACTACAAGCCCAAAAGTATGTACGAAAGTATGGCTGATGTAATGGATAGCATTACTGCTTCACAGCACTGAAGTCATGGGTTTGATTCCCACCAAGGCCCTACCTGTGTGGAGTTTGCATATTCTCCCCATGTGTTTTTAAAATGTTAGAGAGTCTGTCAGTATTTATACTTGCGTCCTTTTTATAATTGCCGTTTTGAGTGGTGGTGGCGGGAGGGGGGCACAGACATGTCAAGTGTACTGGGCCCCAAGAATTCTGTTGCCGGCCCTGGTCAGGAATAAATAAAGGGGAAACCGTTATTTGACATTTGATAAGCCTGTAGGTGGGTCAGTGCTGACATGGCGACGGGGGGGGGGGGGGGGGGGGGATCTAAGGGCACAGCTGTAACGGGCCCTGTTATTCTGGGGGGGGGGGGCGGAGATAATCCAAGGTCTCTCTCACCACTGCCTGAGCTGCTGCATGTTCAGCAGTGCGCAGGCAAGTACAGGGCCAGTCCAGGAAAAGCTGTAGCATTGTTGTACGGTCCACCTGTGTATTGCGGCAAGGTGTGGCGGGCATTACATCATGACATCAACAAACGGCAACGAACCGCTAACTGATAGCAGAGGAGCTGCGGCCAGCAGCCAAAAACATAGTAGAAAGTAAGTGTTGGGGCTGGAAGGAAGCTGTGGGGGCTATGGCTGGTGTTATGCTGTGGGGACTAAATGCTGGAGGGATACTGGGGCTACCTGGAGTTACGCTGTGGGGCAGGCTGGAGGGAACAGAAGACAAGCTGGGTGGGGAGGCACTGCATGCAGATCTTCTGATTTTCAGCAGACTGCTCATGTATCGGAGCCTACGTATGCAATTTAGAGCAATTACGCGTAATCCAGAGTCTTACAGGTCTCAGCTGTATCTCCACTAGCAGATAGGGTGCAGCATAGAGGCATTCCCTCGGAAGATAGGTTTTGCTGTGAGTGTGTCCTGGGTGTGATAACAGTTACGCAGGCTAGAGGTGGACGTGTGCAGAGAGCTGTCTGACTTCACTTGGATCTCTTGCCCTAAAGGTGTGTACATATGGTGAGATATTGCCTTGCGATTTTGACTATATGGGGGGTAATTCTGAGTTGATCGCAGCAGCAAGTTTGTTAGCAATTGGGCAAAACCATGTGCAATGCAGGGGGGGGGGGGCAGATATAACATTTGCAGAGAGAGTAAGATTTGGGTGGGTTATTTCGTTTCTGTGCAGTGTAAATACTGGCTGCTTTATTTTTACACTGCAATTTAGATTTCAGTTTGAATACACCCCACCCAAATCTAACTCTCTCTGCACATGTTATATCTGCCCCTCCTGCAGTGCACATGGTTTTGCCCAACTGCTAAAAAAATTGCTGCTGCGATCAACTCAGAATTAGGCCCATAGTCAAAATCGCAAGGAAAGTTAGTGCAAATTGCAAGGTGTTTGCCATCTGGCGATCTCGATTCTATCCCGATGCGCACTCCCCGGGGGTCAGTATCGCAAGGCTAGATAGACTATGCATGCAAGTTAATTTTGCATATCTAGTACAAAGTATAGTCAAAATTGCCACTTAGACAAAATATTAGCACATAGCCAATATTGCAAGCACACATAGGGGGTAATTCAGACCATATAGCTAGGGTGCGTTTTTTGCATCTCTGTGATCAGGTAGTCGCCGCCTACAGGGAGAGGGGTAATCGCTGTGCACTGGTGCGATCGCATGTGCAGGAGAGCAGCACAAACAGCAGTTTGTGCAGTCTCTGCACAGCCCAGGACTTACTCAGCCGCTGCGATGATCGGGGCCAGAGCTGACGTCCCGATTCCTCCCACAAAACGCCGGGTCCCTCCTGCATTTTTCTGGACACTCCCTGAAAACGGTCAGTTGCCACACACAGACGCCCTCTTCCTGTCAATCTTCTTGCAATCGCCGGTGCAATTGGATTTTACGCACCATCTCGACACTTTCCTGTGGTCCCCGTTGCGCCTGCGCATTGAGGTGCATACGCATGGCGCAGTTCAGACCTGATCGTCCGCTTTGCAAAAACGCACAGCAGCGATCAGGTCTGAATTATCCCCATAGTCAGCATTGCATAGTCCATATCACATAGTCAAAATCGAAGATAGCAAAAATCTCACCGTGTTTATGCAGCTTAAGGATATAGCTGGTGGTGGTATCACCAGTGGATGGGTGGGCTGTGGTTACTCTGACACAGGTGGAAATCCTCATTTATTTCTAAGCACAGAAAGCATGCGCTTTGGTTGCAAGTCTGACCTTCCTAACCAGCCTTTGTGTCACTGGCTATGATAAAGATGGAAATGTATCCTATCAGCCATGGTGGAGATGATTTACTATTTGTTGCCTTCAAGGTGTAGAGTTCACAACCATACATGGTTCCAGCATTTACTGTTCCAGAAGTCAACCGGTGATTAAATTGACACCTGGAGCCTGAGCGGCTCTCTCATATTGGTGAGGAATTATAAGAAGGATCTAATATCCACATCATACTATTCCTGGGCAGTTCATACATAATACTTTATTGTATATTATTGCTATCATTTATTTATACAGTGCCACCAATTACACAGCTCTGTCCAGAGGATTTCAGTGATTCATCTCAGTCCCTGCCACATTAGAGCTTACCTATATTCTTAAATACCAAAATGTCCTGGTGGCGAGTAGTGATCCCTGTAATATCCCAGATGTGTTATCTGTATTTCTGTTTTTGGTGGGGGTTTTTTTATCTTTTTTTTTTTTTTTTTTAATATGAACAGATTTCTTTGACACTAGCTGTTGCAATAATGTAACAGAGTGATCCGTGGTCTTGTTGAAGTTATTCATGTATTTTCATGTGCGGATATTGTACTTGATAGCTCAATCTTTCTACAGTTCCCAGAAGAAATTTGAAATAGGGATGAAAGTCTTGGAGCAATGATGACATAGGACAGGACAGCTGTGACACCCGTCCACCCATTTGCTGATTCCACGCTGAGGGTCCTGCCGCCAACTAACAGTACAGCACTCAGCTGGTTAAGCTTTGCAAGTGAAGAACTCCTTTGAATTAGAGATGAGCGGGTTCGGTTCCTCGAGATCTGAACCCCCCCGAACTTCACCTATTTTACACGGTTCCGAGGCAGCCTCGGATCTTCCCGCCTTGCTCGGTTAACACGAACGCGCCCGAATGTCATCATCCCACTGTCGTATTCTCGTGAGATTCGTATTGCATATAAAGAGCCGCGCGTCGCCGCCATTTTCACTCGTGCATTGGAGATGATAGCGAGAGGACGTGGCTGCGTTCTCTCAGTTTCTGTGTTCAGTGTGCTGCAAATATCTGTGCTAAGTGTGCTGCAAATATCTGTGCTCAGTGTGCTGCAAATATCTACGTTCTCTGCCTGAAAACGCTCCATATCTGTGCTGCATTGTAGTTGTGCGCAGTATATAGTAGGAGGACAGTGCAGAATTTTGCTGACCACCAGTATATATATAGCAGTACGGTACAGTAGTCCATTGCTCTACCTCTGTGTCATCAAGTATACTATCCATATCTGTGCTGCATTGTAGTTGTGCGCTGTATATAGTAGGAGGACAGTGCAGAATTTTGCTGACCACCAGTATATATATATAGCAGTACAGTACAGTAGTCCATTGCTCTACCTTTGTGTCGTCAAGTATACTATCCATATCTGTGCTGCATTGTAGATGTGCATAGTATATAGTAGGAGGACAGTGCAGAATTTTGCTGACCACCAATATATATATAGCAGTACGGTAAAGTAGTCCATTGCTCTACCTCTGTGTCGTCAAGTATACTATCCATATCTGTGCTGCATTGTAGTTGTGCGCAGTATATAGTAGGAGGTCAGTGCAGAATTTTGCTGACCACCAGTATATATATAGCAGTACGGTACAGTAGTCCATTGCCCTACCTCTGTGTCGTCAAGTATACTATCCATATCTGTGCTGCATTGTAGTTGTGCGCAGTATATAGTAGGAGGACAGTGCAGAATTTTGCTGACCACCAGTATATATATATATAGCAGTACGGTATAGTAGTCCATTGCTCTACCTCTGTGTCGTCAAGTATACTATCCATATCTGTGCTGCATTGTAGTTGTGCGCAGTATATAGTAGGAGGACAGTGCAGAATTTTGCTGACCACCAGTATATATATATAGCAGTACGGTACAGTAGTCCATTGCTCTACCTCTGTGTCATCAAGTATACTATCCATATCTGTGCTGCATTGTAGTTGTGCGCAGTATATAGTAGGAGGACAGTGCAGAATTTTGCTGACCACCAGTATATATATATATAGCAGTACAGTACAGTAGTCCATTGCTCTACCTCTGTGTCGTCAAGTATACTATCCATATCTGTGCTGCATTGTAGTTGTGCGCAGTATATAGTAGGAGGACAGTGCAGAATTTTGCTAACCACCAGTATATATATATAGCAGTACGGTACAGTAGTCCATTGCTCTACCTCTGTGTCGTCAAGTATACTATCTGTATCTGTGCTGTATTGTAGTTGTGCACAGTATATAGTAGGAGGATAGTGCAGAATTTTGCTGACCACCAGTATATATATAGCAGTACGGTATAGTAGTCCATTGCTCTACCTCTGTGTCGTCAAGTATACTATCCATATCTGTGCTGCATTGTAGTTGTGCACAGTATATAGTAGGAGGATAGTGCAGAATTTTGCTGACCACCAGTATATATATAGCAGTACGGTATAGTAGTCCATTGCTCTACCTCTGTGTCATCAAGAATACTATCCATATCTGTGCAGCATTGTAGTTGTGCGCAGTATATAGTAGGAGGACAGTGCAGAATTTTGCTGACCACCAGTATATATATAGCAGTACAGTACAGTAGTCCATTGCTCTACCTCTGTGTCGTCAAGTATACTATCCATATCTGTGCTGCATTGTAGTTGTGTGCAGTATATAGTAGGAGGACAGTGCAGAATTTTGCTAGCCAACCAGTATATATATAGCAGTACGGTACAGTAGTCCATTACTCTACCTCTGTGTCGTCAAGTATACTATCCATATCTGTGCTGCATTGTAGTTGTGCGCAGTATATAGTAGGAGGACAGTGCAGAATTTTGCTGACCACCAGTATATATATAGCAGTACGGTACAGTAGTCCATTGCTCTACCTCTGTGTCATCAAGTATACTATCCATATCTGTGCTGCATTGTAGTTGTGCGCAGTATATAGTAGGGGGACAGCGCAGAATTTTGCTGACCACCAGTGTATGTATATATATATATATATATATATATATATATATAGCAGTACGGTACAGTAGGCCATTGCTATTGATATATTACTGCCATATAATTCCACTCATTAAAAAATGGAGAACAAAACTGTGGAGGTTAAAATAGGGAAAGATCAAGATCCACTTCCACCTCGTGCTGAAGCTGCTGCCACTAGTCATGGCCGAGACGATGAAATGCCATCAACGTCGTCTTCCAAGGCCGATACCCAATGTCATAGTAGAGAGCATGTAAAATCCAAAAAACAAAAGTTCAGTAAAATGACCCAAAAATCAAAATTAAAAGCGTCTGATGAGAAGCGTAAACTTTCCAATATGCCATTTATGACACGGAGTGGCAAGGAACGGCTGAGGCCCTGTCCTATGTACATGGATAGTGGTTCAGCTTCACATGAGGATGAAAGCACTCATCCTCCCGCTAGAAAAATGAAAAGACTTAAGCTGGCAAAAGCACAGCAAAGAACTGTACGTTCTTCTAAATCACAAATCCCCAAGGAGAGTCCAATTGTGTCGGTTGCGATGCCTGAACTTCCCAACACTGGACGGGAAGAGGTGGCGCCTTCCACCATTTGCACGCCCCCTGCAAGTGCTGGAAGGAGCACCCACAGTCCAGTTCCTGATAGTCAAATTGAAGATGTCACTGTTGAAGTACACCAGCCGTCAAGCCGTGTGTTGCCTTTGTCAAGCTGTAATAAGTAGGGGTAAGGACGTTAACCACCTAGGAACATCCTCCCTTATACGTCACCTGGAGCGCATTCATCAGAAGTCATTGACAAGTTCAAAAACTTTGGGTGACAGCGGAAGCAGTCCACTGACAACTAAATCCCTTCCTCTTGTAACCAAGCTCCTGCAAACCACACCACCAACTCCCTCAGTGTCAATTTCCTTATTAGACATGAAAAACAATAGTCCTGCAGGCCATGTCACTGGCAAGTCTGACGAGTACTCTCCTGACTGGGATTCCTCCGATGCATCCTTGAGTGTAACACCTACTGCTGCTGGCGCTGCTGTTGTTGCTGCTGGGAGTCGATCGTCATCCCAGAGGGGAAGTCGGAAGACCACATGTACCACTTCGAGTAAGCAATAGACTGTCCAACAGTCCTTTGCGAGGAAGATGAAATATCACAGCAGTCATCCTGCTGCAAAGCAGATAACTCGGGTCTTGGCAGCTGCGGTGGTGTTAAACGTGTGTCCGGTATCCACCGTTAATTCACAGGGAATTAGAGAATTGTTTGAGGTACTGTGTCCCCGGTACCAAATACCATCTAGGTTCCATTTCTCTAGGCAGGCGATACCGAGAATGTACACAGACGTCAGAAAAAGAGTCACCAGTGTCCTAAAAAATGCAGTTGTACCCAATGCCCACTTAACCACGGACATGTGGACAAGTGGAGCAGGGCAGACTCAGGACTATATGACTGTGACAGCCCACTGGGTAGATGTATTGCCTCCCGCAGCAAGAACAGCAGCGGCGGCACCAGTAGCAGCATCTCGCAAACGCCAACTCGTTCCTAGGCAGGCTACGCTTTGTATCACCGATTTTCATAAGAGGCACACAGCTGACAACCTCTTAAGGAAACTGAGGAACATCATCGCAGAATGGCTTACCCCAATTGGACTCTCCTGGGGATTTGTGACATCGGACAACGCCACCAATATTGTGCGTGCATAACATGTGGGCAAATTCCAGCACGTCCCATGTTTTGCACAAACATTGAATTTGGTGGTGCAGAATTTTTTTAAAAACGACAGGGGCGTGCAAGAGATGCTGTCGGTGGCCCGAAGAATTGCGGGCCACTTTCGGCATTCAGCCACCGCGTGCCGAAAACTGGAGCACCAGCAAACACTCCTGAACCTGCCCCGCCATCATCTGAAGCAAGAGGTGGTAACGAGGTGGAATTCAACCCTCTACATGCTTCAGAGGATGGAGGAGCAGCAAAAGGCCATTCAAGCCTATACAGCTACCTACGATATAGGCAAAGGAGGGGGAATGCACCTGACTCAAGCGCAGTGGAGAATGATTTCAACGTTGTGCAAGGTTCTGCAACCCTTTGAACTTGCCACACGTGAAGTCAGTTCAGACACTG
Source organism: Pseudophryne corroboree (assembly GCF_028390025.1). Lineage (NCBI taxonomy): Eukaryota > Metazoa > Chordata > Amphibia > Anura > Myobatrachidae > Pseudophryne > Pseudophryne corroboree. The sequence continues at coordinate 69,386,933 of NC_086455.1, forward strand.
CCAGCCTGAGTCAGGTCTTTCCCTTCATCAGGCCTTTGCAGAAGAAGCTGGAGAGATTGAAGGAGGAGCTAAAACGGAGCGATTCCGCTAGGCATGTGGGACTTGTGGATGGAGCCCTTAATTCGCTTAACCAGGATTCACGGGTGGTCAATCTGTTGAAATCAGAGCACTACATTTTGGCCACCGTGCTCGATCCTAGATTTAAAACCCACGTTGTATCTCTCTTTCCGGCAGACACAAGTCTGCAGAGGTGCAAAGACCTGCTGGTGAGACACTTGTCAAGTCATCCGGAACGTGACCCGTCAACAGCTCCTCCTTCACATTCTCCCGCAACTGGGGCTGCGAGGAAAAGGATAAAATTTCCAAAACCACCCGCTGGTGGTGATGCAGGGCAGTCAGGAGCAAGTACTGACATCTGGTCCGGACTGAAGGACCTGCCAACAATTACTGACATGTCGTCTACTGTCACTGCATATGATTCTGTCACTATTGAAAGAATGGTGGAGGATTATATGAGTGACCGCATCCAAGTAGGCACGTCAGATAGTCCGTACGTATACTGGCAGGAAAAAGAGGCAATTTGGAGGTCCTTGCACAAACTGGCTTTATTTTACCTAAGTTGCCCCCCTCCAGTGTGTACTCCGAAAGAGTGTTTAGTGCAGCCGGTCACCTTGTCAGCAATCGGCGTATGAGGTTACTTCCAGAAAATGTGGAGAAGATGATGTTCATCAAAATGAATTATAATCAATTCCTCTGTGGAGACATTCACCAGCAATTGCCTCCAGAAAGTACACAGGGACCTGAGATGGTGGATTCCAGTGGGGACGAATTAATAATCTTTGAGGAAGGGGATGTACACAGTGAAAGGGGTGAGGAATTGGACGATGAGGAGGAGGTGGACATCTTGCCTCTGTAGAGCCAGTTTGTGCAAGGAGAGATTGATTGCTTCTTTTTTGGTGGGGGCCCAAACCAACCAGTCATTTCAGTCACAGTCGTGTGGCAGGCCCTGTCGCTGAAATGATGGGTTTGTTAAAGTGTGCATGTCCTGTTTATACAACATAAGGTTGGGTGGGAGGGCCCAAGGACAATTCTATCTTGCACCTCTTTTTTCTTTAATTTATCTTTGCATCATGTGATGTTTGGGGCCAATTTTTTTAAGTGCCATCCTGTCTGACACTGCAGTGCCACTCCTAGATGGGCCAGGTGTTTGTGCCGCCCACTTGGGTCGCTTAGCTTAGTCATCCAGCGACCTCGGTGCAAATTTTAGGACTAAAAATAATATTGTGAGGTGTGAGGTGTTCAGAATAGACTGGAAATGAGTGGAAATTATGGTTATTGAGGTTAATAATACTATGGGATTCAAAATGACCCCCAAATTCTATGATTTAAGCTGTTTTTGAGGGTTTTTTGTAAAAAAAAACACCCAAATCCAAAACACACCCGAATCCGACAAAAAAATTTCAGGGAGGTTTTGCCAAAACGCGTCCGAATCCAAAACACGGCCGCGGAACCGAATCCAAAACCAAAATACAAAACCCGAAAAATGTCCGGTGCACATCTCTACTTTGAATTCAAACTAGCTAGTTACATAGAAGAGAGCTTCTATAACCTGTAGCCCCACTTGCTCCCCTACGTGGTTTTATACTACTATTATGTAAAAAGAATACTCCCGCAGTGCCTGTTCTGTTATTGCTATCTCAGAATGTTTTTTTTTTTGTTTTAACTGAGATATCAGTTTCACTGGACATGTATGAGTTGGCAACAAGGGATACTGGTCTGGCATAGCTATAATTAAACTCTTACCACTCTGGGCCAGTATCACCAGGCCAGCTGTCTATCACTGCCCTAGAATATATATTGTGATCATTTACAGCATACTTACCGAGAGTAAGCACGGCATTTTCTTCACTGTGGCTCCGCCCTCTCCTGTATAAAGTAGGAATGGCCATCGACCATCGGTGATCTCTAATCATCAATGGTTTTTGGTTGATGTAGAATACTTTTGCCCAGAGCCGGCCCTAACCAATATGATGCCCTAGGCAAGATTTTGGCTGGTGTCCCCTAGCACCACCGCTAGTTCCGCCTCTGACCCTGCAACCCTTTCCCAGCACCATCACCCCCCGCCCATAGCAGTCCTTTTTTGTTTTCCTACCCCCTGTAATTTAAATAAGAACAGTGTGCACATTCGGCGCACAGCCCAAAAAGGTATGTGTTTTTGCTGGCAAGGGGCATGCCCACACAATAGTACCCCCAATTCAAATTATGCCTCACAGTAGTGCAACTTTATTCACAATTTATCATGCGATAGTGTCCCTTATCCACATTACATCACACAGTAGTACCACTTTACCTTATATACATTTGTCCTCACAGTAGTGCCCCTGATTCACATAACATCATACCGAATTGCTCCTTATTCACATGACAACACACAATATTGCTCTTTATTCTCAATACACCACACCATATTGTTCCTTATTCACATTACACCACACCATATTGCTCTTTATTCACATTAGACCACAAAGTAGTGCCCTTTCTATACATTACGCCACACAGGAGAGCACCTTATACACATAATGCCACACATTGGTAATGCATTTATACACATAATACCACACAGTAATGCCCCTTACACATATTACACACATTATTAATGTCCTTATAAACATAATGCACCTTACACGTTATGCCAACCCTTATTAATGCCCTTATACACATAATTTCCCTTACACATATGCCGTACATTGTTAATGCTCTTATACACATAATGACACACATAATGTCCCTTACACATATGCCGCACATTATTTGTGCCCTTATACACATAATGACACACATAGTGCCCCTTACACATATGTTACACATTATTCATGCCCTTATACACATAATAACACATATAATTCCTGGCGTGAGTCAACTGGCAGCTCTGCTAATGTCGGGTGCCTATTTTTTATGAAAATGCATCTTATTTGCATTGCTATGTGGCTAGGATGCACAAGCAGCTTTTGCTGATTAAAATGATATGCGGCATGCCTATATACTGTGTGCGACTGTGGCTGTATCTGCATACAGAAATGCTACACACATAATATAGGCATGCCACATATAATTTTAAACAGCAGAAGCTGCTTGTGCCCCTAGGCATACCAGATGTTCTAGGCAATTGCCTAGTTTGCCTATGCCTAGGGCCGGCTCTGCTTTTGCCATTGATGGGAGAGAACCAGATGGTTTCCCTCCATCGATGGCATGACATAACCAAATATATATAACCAAATATATATATATTTTTTTACTAGGTACCAGGACAAGGAGAATAGCTCCGCCCCTGACACCCACGAAGCCACACCCCTGTTCCCTGATTGGCGATGGTTGAAACCATTGATGGTTTCCTTACAGATGGTTTTCCAGCATCAAGGTTATCCATCAATGGTGCCAATCGATGGATATCCCACCGATGTCCTTCCCTAATATAAGCAGCGGGTCTTGGTATTTTACAACAGTGGGAGGGGCTAGGATGAAGCAATGAAATGCGAATCACACCTTACAGCAGGGCACTTCAGTCAGGAAGCGGGTGGCACACGGGATATTGTGTCAAAAGATCAGGAGCGCCCAACCCCCCCTTCCCTCGCTCCTCCTCAAGTTCAAGACTCTTCTAGACCTTTCACAAAAGCTAGCAAGTATGATGTACAGTACAGTGATAAAAAGATGATAATCAAGAAATCTTAATAATTGTCACAGGCTGCTGTTAATAATAAAGGCCCCAGCATTTTTCTCAAACTGCTGACATAGGGAAAGGTAATGTGACATAAACTGACCTTCGGTAGCCTGCCACTCTATGCTTATTTACATCCTCTGAAAACTGGCGTTACAAATATGTATTAAAACAGTCTGCAGCAGATATTGGAAAGAGCTGTGATATACCCATATACATCAAGCTCCAGGATGGTTGCAGATGGCATTGCTTATAGAAGCCTATGGGATTTTAATGATCCCTCTCCACCCCTCTCTTACCTGTGGCTGCGCATGTGCTATCCGAAGTCATAAATAGGTCATAAACCCAGAATTTAGTACTTCCCTGGCAGGTAAGTAATCATACATAGTTACATACAGGCATTAATAAACGCTGGAATGCATGTGATGGAGGGTGGGGAGAGGCAAAAGTGCTTTGAGAATTTTGTGGCACAATAAATAAACCAGATTCATTTGAAAATACTTGTGGTGGTGATCCATAATAACCAGCAGCAACTATATATATATATATATATATATATATATATATATATCCGAGCAAATTGGCGGCACTCAGAGACTTGTATTAGCTGCAAAAACGTGCTTTAATGATCATTAAAGCACGTTTTTGCAGCTAATACAAGTCTCTGAGTGCCGCCAATTTGTTCGGATACATTGGGCCACAGTACCCTTGGAGGGCACCGGAGCGCTACATTTAAAGTTATTACACTAGTGCCGGATATCTGCTTCTACTATATATATATATATATATATATATATACCATACGCGAAGTTTGGCACTCCCTATATACATATATTTGGCACTCACTATATATATATATATATATATATATATATATATATATATATATATAATATACCATACGCAAAGTTTGGCACTCCCAAAGCAAAAACACAACTGCAGCCGGTGCCCTCATAAACGGATTGATATAAAAAGCAAGGATGCAGTGCTCAAGGCTTAAATAATCAACGTACAGTAGATGCAAGCTTTTATAGCAACGTTTCAGTAGTCTCTCCTACTGTCGTCAGGCTTTATAAGCCTGACGACAGTAGGAGAGACTACTGAAACATTGCTATAACCGCTTGCTACAGCTCCCTGTCCGCGATTGCGGCTTTTGCTGAGACAAAGACAGCTGTGTCTCCGTCTCAAAACATTTTTTGGGGTCACCATGGGGGGTTTCTAGGTACTCGGAAACCCCCCCTGCATGCGCCACTGCAACCTTACTGGGAAACGCTTGAGATTGACCAGGTGGTGCGGTATGTTAATGCCCATAGCAAACCAGGTATACACTCTCCACAAGATCAGCACACTCCTCTCCTGAAATACTGTGTGGGTGATGTATGAAAAGCAGAGAATAGAGTGGAGAAGTATAGTTTCCCTTAGTAACTAATCAACTTCTACCTATTATTTTATAGAATGTACAGGGGCGTTTTAAGAGAGGAGGAGGCCCGGGTGCAGCCTCCTCCGTTCGGGCCCCCTCCTCTCTGCCGGCAGCGCTGAGAGTCTGAGCACTAGAGCGCTCAGACTCTACTGCGCATGCGTAGATCTCTGGGAAAATGCTACCTGTAAGCTGATTTGTTGCTATGGCATCTTCTCCACTAGTCCACTTCTCCATCTTGATACAGCTCCCCCTTTATCTGGTAAGTATACAGTTTATCTGATGGCTATTACTTGTTCTGTAACCACACAAATTTACTAAGATGGGAGTTCTATTTAAAATGGGATGTTGCTAATAGCAACCAATCAGATTCTACTTCTCATTTATCTAGCACCTTCTAGAAGATAATACCTGGAATCTGACTGGTTGCTATAGGCAACATTCCATCTTAAATAGAACTCCCATCTTAGTAAATGTACCCCTAGGTAACATGCTGACATGCAGGAGATGAAGGCTAAGTAGAACCCTAGCCAATACGCTTGAAAATTAAAAGGAAAAAAAAGACGTGGATTGCTGATTTTTCACCTCTCAAAATGCTTGCGTTCCTTTGGTGTTTGCTTTTGGTTACTTTTAGTGTTTATTTAAATTAAAAAACACTCGTTCATTTTAAGTCGTTTTCATGCTATTCATATCTGTACAGTTTGTTTCTTTATCTAGTAGTGATAAATGATGTGTAACGGCCTGTTGGACTGGCAGAGATCACTTATTGCCGACATTTGTAAAACTGGGGGGGGGGGGGGGCGGTGATTATTGGTTTATCCCACACCATAAAACAAATGTTGAACTGCATTGATGTTTTCTCTGACATTGTAGACCCCTAAACGTGGATTTGGTTAGCTCTACCCGGTACCTCTTAAGTTGTCCAACACCTAGAAAGGAGGAGACTCTACAATTTTTATTTCTATTGAGAATATCTGTCCAAGGCTGATGTTACTAGAACAGAGGCCAAGGGAAAACGCTAGACGGGTGATGAAAATGTTATCTGGATGATGGTAAAAATTAATGGAAAACTTTGATCTCTCAAGTATCTAAAACCTAGTCTGGTTGGAAAAGTTGTGAGAAATGTCTGCCATTGAGTTAGGTCTACATATGTTGAATGTAAGGAGCATGTATAAAATCTGAATCCGGTACCATTTCTCCCTGTGGCTCTGAACCGGGTTATTTAATCTTAGGTTAATGATCTAATTGTTTGGCACAAACCTCCAGCTCTTTTCTGTATTTTGGCCAGATATGTGAGTGACTTAATTGTAATGTTTGCATCAATAATGCATCCAATGTTTCATGTTAATTTGAGGTCATCAACCACACACAGGCCAATGCAGTCATTGGGCAACAGGCCGGGTTACCGCCAGTCCTTTGATCCAATTAAGTTTTGACACCTTCTGTTTGCATGTACAGTACAAAAATACACCCACATCTGGGTTTACATGAGCCCCCACAACATGCTGTATCCTGAACATCACTGGCTTATTTAGAATGGGTTCAGTGTGTGTGGTCACACGGACCCCCGGAGTCCAGGGGGGGACGACACGGCACACCCTGCTCCCAAAATTTTTGATACTTACCATCCGGAGCCCCGTTGTGCATCAGCAACGCTCCAGAAATCACTGGTAAAATGGCGCTGCACCATTTTCCTGGTGTTCACGCATGCGCAGTAGGAAAATCACTGGGAAAATGGCAGCTGCGCTATTTTCCCAGTAAACTGTAGATGTGCTTTAGACTCTGGGACAGTGTATGGTCTCCTAGGGACCCTAGTGTCCACAGTCACAGCGCTGCCGGCTCCAGAGGAGGGGGCCCAGACGGATCTTGCACACAGGCCTCTTCCTCTCTAGAAACGTCCCTGCTGAGCATCTTAACTGCCTTTCCTTACCATTGCATACCAAGGAAGAAAATGTAGCAGTCAAGCTCTTAAAGTCAGTTGGGGCTGATTCTGATTCTCCTGCTGCTGCTGCAACCGCTTTAAAAGTCTTTCATCGTAGTGGGGTCTGCGACTATATTGTAATGCTAGTATCAGGTCATTCCCTGGCGTGCAGCCGTGTGACGGAATGTGCAAGAACTGAGACACCCACTTCCAGCAGCTTTAGGACACTGTAATACTATTTGGATGCACCCATTGGTGTTTAGATGCCACAATTGGTCCTGCTATAGAAACTTGCAGTAGCCCGATGGTAGGTGTGGATTCTCCACTTGAGTACGGCCTCCAATGTGAGTAGTTATGCATCTGTGTAAGCAACCAGTTCAGCAATGCCACAATGCCCCCATAAACAGGCCCATAAAACAGGCCACCTCCCACTGTCCAGTTCCAGCCCTGGAACGCCCAATACATTTTCAAGGCCATCTCAATTGCAACTGCGTCTCTGTGCACACGGGCTCTGGACACAAGCGCAGTAGCAATTATATCACTGAACTGCGTCTAAGACTCGACACAGAGTGCGTTTCAGAATTAGGCCCTGTTACCTCAGTGTGCATCCACCTTTGTTGATGATACATTCTCTTTATCCTTTGTCTGCCCCCCCAAAAATAAATAAATAAACTCCTATGACAGTGGTTTCCAAACTTTTTTGTATCACGGCGCCCTAGAATATCAGAATTTTTTTCACGGCACTCCTAGGCCAAAAATTTCTTATTGAGAAATTTAGAAAGAAATATTACAGTAAGTGGATCGCGTTTATATGTCATCCTTAGGGTCAGTTGTGTGGTGAGGGACAAGATTTGCTTCTGTTTGGCCACATATTTTATGACTGGCAGCTACCAGCACTGGTTTTGCCTATTATATTGACCATGAATATGAATTGGTCCTGGACCACCAACCCAGGGCACAACTGCAAGTGTCCCGAGGCCCCCCAGGGAGTCACGGCACACAGTTTGGGAACCTCTGCCCTATGAACATGAACATATGTGCCAAAACCCCAAACACACAGAGTTATGTTGTTGAAATGGGGTCACTGTGTAGCTGAGTGGAAGCACGATTTATAAGATTATGTACCACACTATTCAGTTGTTCCTTTACCCAGCATTTATCATGTCAGACAAATAACTCACAGGCATAAGCAATGAATTATAGCACAGTGCCATCTTCCCTGCCTCCATAACTATTCAGGTTTTACGCCAACAAAAGTCATTACTGGATTAGACGCTGGAAGGACGGGTCCCGCCCTTGCTTGGCCTCACTTCACACCTGATGTGGAAATAGTTAAAATAGTAATCGTGGCCTATTGCAAGGTGAAATCATATTTTGGAACTTATTCCTAGCAAGGGGGCAGCTTTTTCACAAGAAGTTTGGTCAGCAGTCTCCTAACTTGTTCAGGAAAAAGCATAGATCACGTTTTCGCTGGATTGGCCAATATATAAATGTGTGATGTGGGCAGGCTGATTATAAACTATGTTCTGGCCAAAAGCTGAGACGGGAGGAGGGTGTGTGTGTGTGTGTGGGGGGGGGGGGGGGGGAGTAGAAAAAAAATACTATCCATTAGCCTGGATGAGAAGTTATTTTTACCTACCACAGAGAATGGATGTATAGCTAGGAGGTTTATGTGCGAGCCAAATTCTTACCACGTTCCTGTTTTTAACACATGTTAGGATCTCTTACAAACCTACCAGCGGCTCGTGTGAGGCTATTGGTACTTTGGAGAGTAAAGACGAAACACGCCATAGGCTGGTTTATTTATACACCAGCCTTGGGGAGATAGATCAGACTTTAAACAATCTGTTATAGTAAAAGCAGGAACATAATATTGTGGCATTGACTCCAGAACCCCTGCTAATGTTTTAACTCTTTGGCTGCTAACATGATAATGAGAAGGTCATGCATTCCATTCCGGGAATGGCAGTGTTAATAATGCGGTAGCGAGGCTGCCGTGGTGTCGCTAGCAGTTTTCTTAACATAAAATAAGTGGTAGCCAACCTGGAACATGTTCAGTACAGTGCTGGTTATGCATGTGTCAATTATATTTAATCCATTTTGCACAATACATATGTTTTCAATATCTGCATGTCCTATATTCTAGAGTGCAGAATGATATAGCTGCAAGCTCTGTTTCAGACAGTTTGCAAAGTCACTTTGTCACTTGGTACTTGGGAACAGCAATGGGATTAGAACCTTTATAGTCATAACCAGATTAAGGGGGGGGGGGATGCAGGACATACTGTACCCTGGGCCCCCCTCTGTCAGGGGGCCCCCCGGCCAGAGCACACTGACATCACTAGCTCTCCCTCTTGTGCAGCATCGGAACCAGACAGCCAGAATGAGAGCAGGACAGTATGTAGTGAAGAGACACAGGAGTATCAGATTTCATGAACGGAGCTTCCCAACCAGAGGAGAGATAGGGGGGTGGAGAGAGCTGTGACATAGCCTGTGTCACTTACAGCTCTCTCCACATCTGGGTGGCTGGCTCCTGTGTAACTTGTTATCTAATGAGGGTCTAGAGAGAGACACACACACACACACACACACACACACACACACACACACACTCACACTCACACAGAGTCCTCCTGAGACTTGTCCCAGTGTGTAAGTAGTAGAGAGGCAGCTGTTATTTTTCCATGTCACAAGATAAATTATAGATTTTATTTTCCTATGTGTATTCTAAGGTTGTTCAAGTTGTCTTTGTTCCACTATAAGTACATTTTAAAAAATAGTTGTCTTTCAATTAGGTGGAGCTATATACAGTACCCAGTCATTATTAAAGTCAGTCATTATTAAAGTATTAGTTTAAATTTAATATACACTACTGGGCTAAATTTAGTATACACAATCCATACATCCCAACATGACCCATTCTAGGAGGGACAAAATGCTGTATACCTGGACTTCCTTTTTAATTTATAGCTCTATAGCTGGACTTTCTTCTTAAGTTATGATTGCAATCACCTGTGTTGAAACTAGAGATGTGCACCGGAAATTTTTCGAGTTTTGTGTTTTGGTTTTGGATTCGGTTCCGCGGCCGTGTTTTGGATTCGGACACGTTTTGGCAAAACCTCCCTGAAATTTTTTTGTCGGATTCGGGTGTGTTTTGGATTTGGGTGGGTTTTTTTTCAAAAACCCCTCAAAAAGCTTAAATCATAGAATTTTGGGGTAGTTTTGATCCTATAGTATTATTAACCTCAATAACCATAATTTCCACTCATTTCCAGTCTATTCTGAACACCTCACACCTCACAATATTATTTTTAGTCCTAAAATTTGCACCGAGGTCGCTGGATGACTAAACTAAGCGACCCAAGAGGGCGGCACAAACACCTGGCCCATTTAGGAGTGGCACTGCAGTGTCAGACAGGATGGCACTTAAAAAAATTGGCCCCAAACATCACATGATGCAAAGAAAAGAGAAAAAGAGGTGCACTGTGGTCGCTGGATGGCTAAGCTAAGCGACACAAACACCTCAATATCATAGGAATTATTTGTTCTAATCAATGGTATTATTGGTCCAAATCACTGGAAGAAAATGACAATGACAAAATCACAGGAATTATTAGTTCTAATCAGTGGTATTATTGGTCCAAATCACTGGAAGAAAATGACAAAATCACAGGAATTATTCGTTCTAATCAATGGTATTATTGGTCCAAATCACTGGAAGAAAATGACAAAATCACTGGAATTATTTGGCAAGATCACTGTAATTAATAATTATAAATCACTGATATTAATTGGTAAAATCTCGCTATCGCCTGCCTAGTGAAGTGGAATCTAGATGGGATTTTGTATCGGGGACACAATAACTTCATCAATTGTCTAAATCCCACTGCACTAATGGCGGAAACCGGGCACACGTCTAACAGCGCACTGATTATACTGAGAACTGATTATACTGATCACTGATTATACTACGGAGAACTGACACTGAGCAGCGAGAACAGCACTGGACTATTGTACTGTAGTATACTGGTCACCACAATGCAGCACTGACACTGAGCTCAGATATTACCAGGTGTATCTCACACATCGCTCAGTACAGATTACAGGATGTATAATCACCAGGTGTATAACACACGTCACACAGTACAGTATACAGGGTGTATAATTAATTTACCAGGTGTATCACACACATCGCACAGTACAGTATATAGGGTGTATAATCCCCAGGTGTATCTCACACATCACACAGTACAGTATATAGGGTGTATAATCCCAAGGTGTATCTCACACATCGCTCAGTACAGTATACAGGGTGTATAATCACCAGGTGTATCACAAACGTTGCACAGTACAGTATATAGGGTGTATAATCCCCAGGTGTATCTCACACATCACCCAGTACAGATTACAGGATGTATAAAATCACCAGGTGTATAACACACGTCGCACAGTACAGTATACATACTGGTCACAACAATGCAGCAGATATTGAGCACTGATCAGGATACTAGAAGTGACACAGAGCTGCAAGATACAGCAATGGCCTACTGTACTATATGATATGTATACGGCTGGTCACCAAAATGCTGCACTGTCCTACTATATACTGCTCACAATAATGCAGCACAGATATGGATAGTATACTTGACACAGAGCTGCAAGATACAGCAATGGCCTACTGTACTGTACTATATGTATACTGCTGGTCACCAAAATGCTGCACTGTCCTACTATATACTGCTCACAATAATGCAGCACAGAGATAGTATACTTGACACAGCTGCAAGATACAGCAATGGCCTACTGTACTGTACTATATGTATACTGCTGGTCACCAAAATGCTGCGCTGTCCTACTATATACTGCTCACAATAATGCAGCACAGAGATAGTATACTTGACACAGAGCTGCAAGATACAGCAATGGCCTACTGTACTGTACTACTATAATTATATACTAGTGGTCCCCAGTCCCCACAATGCAGCACACTGAGCACAGATATGGAGCGTTTTCAGGCAGAGAACATAGATATTTTCAGCACACTGAGCACAGATATTTGCAGCACACTGAGCACAGATATTTGCAGCACACTGAGCACAGATTACGGAGCTTTTCAGGGAGAGAACGCAGCCACGTCCTCTCCATTCAATCTCCAATGCACGAGTGAAAATGGCGGCGACGTGCGGCTCTTTATATAGAATACGAATCTCGCGAGAATCCGACAGATGGATGATGACGTTCGACCACGTTCGGGTTAACCGAGCAAGGTGGGAAGATCCGAGGCTGCCTCGGAACCCTGTAAAATAGGTGAAGTTTGGGGGGGTTCGGATCTCGGAGAACCGAACCCGCTCATCTCTAGTTGAAACACCTTTCTTATCAACTAAATAGTTCATCACAGGTGACTACAATCCTATATTAAGAAGGAAGTCCTTGTAAAGAGCATTTTTTTTCACTCCTGGAATGGGTCATGTTGGTAGTTATGCACAATCTTATACACAGCCCCCCTTCCACCGGGGTCCCCTGTCTAAAGTGCCCCGGGCACCCATAAGGCTTAATCCGGCCCTGTTTGTACTAGTATGAGGACTTTATAAATAATGCCACAATGTTAAGGTTTTGGAACATTGCTCATGAGTTGGGTGAGCGACCTACTGTTCTGGATCTGTCAAATCTCCCAGCAGCCTGTACCAGCTGATTACTGTCAGATCATCAGTCAGCTAGAAAGCCATACGGTGCAAGATCTGTTCTTGCAGAGTGAAAGCGGGTACTCCAAAGACTGAGAGGTACTGTGTTCAAAAGTTATGGTTTGTTTATTATTACTAAAAACAGCCATAATTCTATATAATTTTAGCGCCACTACTATTGAAGTTTGCGGAAAAATCATTCCATTTAAACGTAATTAAATCAGAATTGCAGGCAAAAGCGCACAAATGGAGAAAAAAAACGACTGCAAGTGCAGAGTGAGTACCTTGGAAACGTATTCAGAACCTGTGTTTTATTACTGCAACTTTTGAATTCGAAATTAATTGAAGTGGGACATTTTTGGTACCAATCTCCAACTTTGTGAATAACATGTTCCACTGATTCCTAAAAATTGGGGTCGATTCAATTCGGCAACAGTTGAATAGCGCCGGGAGTTTGCTCCCGACGCTATTCAATTCAGCTCCCGTTAAGTCGGCGATGGCCCGTTCTCGCCGACTTACCAGGTAGTTTTGTCGGGAGAACGGGCATTCTCCGACTTAACTACCGACGGCGATGCTGATTCCCGACAGAATCAGCCTCGCGCCGGCCGCGCGGCAGCACTTTTGTCGGGTTTCTTCTCTCATCCCCCGGGGATGAGAGAAGAATTCCCGACAATTGAGGGTCAGTCGTCTCTGTATTGAATAGCGTCGGGAGCAAACTCCCGGCGCTATTCAACTGTTGCCGAATTGAATCGACCCCATTGTGTTTGCAAGCTCAAACTTGCACAGGTGTAATGCACAGGGCTGACATCAAGGGGGACCTGCCAGGACTGGAGTCCTCGGCCAGACTCTGGGAGGGCCCAGCAGCAGTTCATAGAATGGCAGCCAACCATGGAGAGACAATGCTGCATTGCACACTAATTACAGATCAATGATGTGTGTGCATTTAGAACCAAAATACTCTTTGTTAAATATGATAGATAATAACACCCAACCCCCAAGCCCAACCTTTGACAATTTAAAAAAAATATATAGTTTATATACACCGACTGATGACATACAAACACAATTTGCTTAATTTAATATGCTTCTTTTGTCTGAATTTCACAATAAGAAACATTTGGCCTAGGAGTGTCGTGAAATTGTTTTTTTGATACTCTAGGGCAGAGGTTCTCAAACTCGGTCCTCAGGGGCACACACAGTGCATGTTTTGCAGGTAACCCAGCAGGTGCACAGGTGTATTAATTACTCACTGACACATTTTAAAAGGTCCACAGGTGGAGCTAATTATTTCACTTGCGATTCTGTGAGGAGACCTGCAAAACATGCACTGTGTGGGCTCCTGAGGACCGAGTTTGAGAACCTCTGCTCTAGGGTGACGTGATACAAAAAAAAGTTTGGGAGCCACTGGCCTATACATATTGTTTTCATTTTAACAATTTACATATATTTCTCCTAGAGGATGCTGGGGTCCACATTAGTACCATGGGGTATAGATGGGTCCACTAGGAGCCATTGGCACTTTAAGAGTTTGAGAGTGTGGGCTGGCTCCTCCCTCTATGCCCCTCCTACCAGACTCAGTTTAGAAAATGTGCCCGGATAAGCCGGTCACAGCCAGGGGAGCTCTACAGAGCTTCTTTAGTAAAAGTTTGTTTTAGAGTTTTTTATTTTACAGGGAGGCTGCTGGCAACAGCCTCCCTGCTTCGTGGGACTAAGGGGGAGAGTAGTGTCCGCCCTGCGGGGTTTGAGCCACTATCTCCGCTGATAGGACACTGAGCTCCTGAGGGGATTGAACGTTCCCCGCCACAGAGGATCGCTCACCCCGGCAGCATGCCGCCACCCCATTACAGAGCCAGAAGATCGGTGGCGAGCTAGTCACCGGCCCCCCTAGCAAGCGGGGAGCCAGTGTGAAGATGGCGGCAACAGGGTATGGAGCGCAGTACTAACTGCGCTCCGGCGCTCAGCGGTACATAGTGTGGCGCTGTGAGGGGCGCCCTGAGCCAGCGCCTACACCCTACACTGGTCACACAGCCTGTCGGGGTCCCGGGATCTCTGCCAGCATAATTCCTCAGGCCAGTATAATCCTATGAAGAGTGGGAAGACAGCGCCATTAAGGGGGCGGAGCTTCTCCTCAGAGCGGACCCAGCAGTGTTCAGCGCCATTTTTCTGCCTGCAGAAACGCTGTCAGTGATGTGCAGTCCCTCCAGAGCAACTCCAGCTATCTTTCACGGTACCAGGGGGTTGTAGAAGGGGGGGAGGTTGTATAACCTATTAAGGTACACAGTCAGTGCTGGTTTAGGGTCTCCCTATACCTGGAAAGCACTGTGTGTGGGTTGGCTCCAATCTCTGTGTCTCTCTTGCCATTCTTGGGTGTGAAACTCTGTCTGTACTCCCCTGTGTGCGTGTGGAGTGTCTGTGATCTCCATTAGCTATGTTCCTGGATCTGTGTCATATGCTGCAGAGGATATGTCCTCTCAGGATGATCCCATTCCATGTAATCAAGATTGCACTGTTTTAGCACAGATACCAGCAAGTGAGCCTGAATGGTTATCCTCTGTCAGATCCATGATTTCTCAGATTTCTACTAGGGTTGCACAGAATGAATCTGCAACTCAGGTTATACAGAACTCTATTGCAGTTTGGTCCGGTTCTGTTACCTCAGGGCCCCTCTCAGGAGTTTCCCATAAACGCGCTCTTGCACAGATTATGCAGGATGACACGGATACCGACTCTGACACGGCAGACGGTGATGGGGACATGCTTAGGGGGGTCCGCATGTCTTGCTAAAGGGGTGCAGTTGATGATAGAGGCTATAAAGGATGTGTTGAATATTGCAGATTCAACACCAGAGCAGGTTGAGGAGGCTTACTTCACTGACAATAAGAAAGCCTCGCTAACCTTCCCTGCGTCCAAAGAATTAAATGCTATATTTGAGAAAGCACAGTAAAACCCGGAGAAAAAATTCCAGCTCCCTAGAAAGGTTCTGGTTGCTTTTCCCTTCCCTGAGGAGGATAGGAAAAAATGGGAAAACCCACCCATAGTGGACGCGTCTGTATCCAGACTCTCAAAAAAGATGGTTTTACCTGTTCCAGGATCTACCGCCCTTAAAGGAGCCGGCTAATCGCAAAATTGATACTACGCTCAAATCCATATTCACAGCTTCAGGGGCGATACTACGGCCCACTATTGCCTGTACATGGATTTCCAAAGCTATAGTAAAGTGGTCAGGCACGTTACTTGAGGATTTGGATACTATGGAATAAAGTGACGTAGAATTGTTTTTACGTAACATTCGGGATTCTGCAGGATTTATGGTGGAATCCATGAAGGACCTGGGTTCCATGGCTGCAGGAATTTCTTCCATGTCTGTCTCAGCTCGTCGAGGACTGTGGCTGCGCCAGTGGTCTGCAGACGCGGAATCCAGGAGAAGTAGTGGAGACCCTACCCTACACAGGTCAGGCTTTCTTTGGGGAAGCTTTGGATGCGTGGATCTCCACGGTTACTGCGAATAAGTAATCCTTTCTTCCCTCAGCTGCAACTGCTGTGAAGAAACCTTTTCCTTCAGCTGCATCACAGTCCTTTCATGTTACAAAAACAAGAAAGGACAAACCGTACAACACCTTCTTTAGAGGGGGTGGGTCAAAATCCAAGAAACCTGCTGCTGCAGGTTCCCAGGAATAGAATAAATATATAAATCTCTAATAACTAGAGACAAACATAAGGAGCGCTGGTTTAAAATTCAATTCGTAGATTTAATATCAATTTAAACACACATATAGCATAGTAAAAACTCAATTGAGTATCTATATAAGCTGACACTTCAATAAGCTCATAAAAGTGCACATAACTATATTTAAAAGTTCAAAGACAGATTCCAATCGTGATCTACAGCAACAGAAATCAGATGGTAGTTGTCGGTCAAAGCTTAATTAGCAATCCAGGGTTCCTTTTAACTGCCTTTCAGCTGTAATTATGTCCTCCAAGTGTGCAGATGATTAGAGCATAGAATGGTTTTATGATAATTCAGATTAGAGCTCTATAGCGGTTCAAGTATCCATTTAGTATAATCACACAGACAATGCAGAAGATGGAATTACCAGACCAGGCTGTCACGGAAATTTCTCCACCAAAATGCTAGTATTTTTCAAGCTGACACTGCATGGATACTTAACGGTGTTGGACCCAGTGGTCAAGATGTCCCGGGAGGGCTCGCCGGATGTGGCGGTCACGGCGTTCGGTCCTCACAGCTGGTAGACGCACTGAAAGGTTTGCACACGGAGGAAACGATTGGCAGGGAACCAGGCTGGCTGTAGCATACACGGTGCACAGTGGAGCGTCCTCTACGCGTTTCTCCGCTCTAGTTGTAAGCGGTTTCCTCAGGAGGTTAATACAGGTGTCCATAGCAGGTATGCTTATAAAGTCCATTCAGCCAATAAGGATGTCTCATTCATTTGGACTACACCTGTATTTAATTGATGCACCAGCTTAATTCATTTAGAGAAAATAAACCGATCTAACTTTATAGGGAAATCTCTATCAATCAATAAAACATGCTTAAGGGAGATTACATGTATCTGAATTCTTTGTTGACACATCAATAATTGCATACAGGTATATAAATTATAGTATTCTACATAACAACATTTCCTTGTTTCATTATATTTAATTTATGGCATCACAGAGAACATCAGTATCATCTAAACAGAAAACACCTATAGCACTCCTAATATTACTAAGAGCTTTGGTTTAGGCATACGTCTCAATAGCTCATCAGGTAAGTTCTCAGACTCCAACTCCCAAGGTCACAGGATCGAGCCATAGTGAGACCCACAACAAAATAAGATCACAACATTAATTTATGTAGTTATTTACTTTAGCTTTTTTAAGTAGATAAATATTCCTACATTACCAGACCTAGACTAATAAAGTTTTTTATAAAAAATAATAATAATAATATATATATATATATATATATATATATATATATATAGTCTAGATATGGTAATATACATTACAAGAATTATACATCCCCAAATAACATAACCTGGACAAAATTTCTAAGAAGATAGTAGATATATATTTTTCACAGTGCATATGAATCTAGCAATATCAAACTATCCAAAATTTGGTCTATAGTAACATACTGTTTTTTTTTTTTTTTTTTAATATAAAATAAATTATAACACATACTCATTTATATATCATGTAATAAATATTCTATATTACATGATAATAGAAAGATCTCTAAAACAATCCTAGTGTACATAAAGTACGTTAAATTCATGGGTTTTTAAAGGACCAGACACCCACATGAAAAAAGGTAATAATATTCTATAGATACATAGTCATACAATATTGGGCCATAGACTAATTTGTCATATGTTGTTCATTTCAATGTTTTCGTTCAAACCCATTGGAACAAGGGTATTAAGCGAACAAATCCAATACGCCTCTCGCTTACAGAGGCGATTGAACCTATCGCCACCTCTTGGGGTCTCTTCTATGTGTTCAATGCCCTTAATAGAGATAACCTTAATGTCCCCCTCATGTGATTGAACCACATGTCTGGGCACACTGTGCGTGAGTGACTTCTTATTAATAAGTCTTCTATGTTCTAAGAACCGTGTATTGAGTGACCGGGTAGTACGACCTACATACTGCAGGCCACATATGCAAGTTATTACATATATAACATATGTGGTCTGACAGGTAATGGATCTGATAATACTAAATTTATAATTCCCAGTGTCTTTCGGGGCTGAAAAGTCATGGCTCTCTGAATCAATGAATCTACAGGTGATACATCTGGGTTTAAAACATTTCTTACACTGTCCTCTCTGTGCCTGAGATAAATGAGGCTTCTTAGTGCAGTAAGTAGAAATGGGTTTGAAATGACTGGGTGAAAGGTGGTTTTGTAGGTTATTAGCTCTTTTGAAAACTATTCTAGGTTTATCATTCAAACACCCTGATAACACCTTGTACATCTTTAACACGGGAAAAATTTTTGTCAGGATATCCCTAATCTTATTTGATGAATTATTAAATCTTGAAATAAAAAGTGGTTCATTATTTTCTGATATATAACTGATCTTCTTTTTTTCAGATTTATCTAGTAGAATCTCCTGCCTACACTGTTTTGATACCTCCTCATAAGCCAAATCTAGGAGAAATTTCGGATAGCCTTGATCCAAAAGAGATTTTGTCAGTTCCCTACTTTGAATAATAAAATCATTCTCATTGGAACAGTTTCTTTTAATCCTCAGATACTGTCTTTTGGGGATATTATTGACCCAAGGTTTATAGTGGCAGCTTGTGTATCCCAAAAAAGTGTTACAGTCAACCTTTTTTCTAAATGTTTTAGTTTGAATAGGCTGATTAATTGCCCCAGCGTGTAGTGCGATATCCAGGAACGTCATATCCGTCTTATGAACCGTGCTTGTGAAAAAAAGACCAAAGGTGTTTGAATTAAGAAAATCAATAAATTGTGAAACAGATGTTGTGTCCCCTTTCCAAATGATAAACAAGTCATCTATGTACCTACCATAGAGCACCAGGTTCGCTCCGAAGGGGCCCCCCCATATGTATTGATTTTCAAGGTTCCCCATATATAAGTTGGCAAAGCTCGGAGCGAACCTGGTGCCCATGGCGGTACCATGAATCTGCAAAAAAAAATCACCATTAAACAGAAAATAATTGTGTTTTAGAATATACCAGATAGAATCCAAAATAAAGTGACAGTGCTCACGTGACAGTGTGGAATCCTGAGATAAATACTTCTCTATAACTTTAAGACCCAGATCGTGCGGTATGTTGGTGTAGAGTGATTCTACATCACAGGTAACTAGCAAGAAATCTTCTTGCCATTTTAGCTCCCTGATTAGGTGTAGAAAGTGGGTGGTATCTTTTATATAAGACCTTAAACTTTTGACATGTGGCTGTAAAAAAGAATCAACATATGCAGATAAATTAGAAGTGAGTGAACCTACACCCGAAATAATAGGACGCCTAGGAGGTGAAGAAAGTGATTTATGAATTTTAGGGAGGTGATAATAAGTGGGAGTGATAGGATGTGTATTAAATAAAAAATGATATTCCTCCCTGGATATCACACCGCACGCCAGGGCATCAGCCAATATTTGTTTTAGATCACACATTAGGTTCTTGTGTGATCTAAAACAAATATTGGCTGATGCCCTGGCGTGCGGTGTGATATCCAGGGAGGAATATCATTTTTTATTTAATACACATCCTATCACTCCCACTTATTATCACCTCCCTAAAATTCATAAATCACTTTCTTCACCTCCTGGACATCCTATTATTTCGGGTGTAGGTTCACTCACTTCTAATTTATCTGCATATGTTGATTCTTTTTTACAGCCACATGTCAAAAGTTTAAGGTCTTATATAAAAGATACCACCCACTTTCTACACCTAATCAGGGAGCTAAAATGGCAAGAAGATTTCTTGCTAGTTACCTGTGATGTAGAATCACTCTACACCAACATACCGCACGATCTGGGTCTTAAAGTTATAGAGAAGTATTTATCTCAGGATTCCACACTGTCACGTGAGCACTGTCACTTTATTTTGGATTCTATCTGGTATATTCTAAAACACAATTATTTTCTGTTTAATGATGAATTTTTTTTCAGATTCATGGTACCGCCATGGGCACCAGGTTCGCTCCGAGCTTTGCCAACTTATATATGGGGAACCTTGAAAATCAATACATACGGGGGGGGGCCCTTCGGAGCGAACCTGGTGCTCTATGGTAGGTACATAGATGACTTGTTTATCATTTGGAAAGGGGACACAACATCTGTTTCACAATTTATTGATTTTCTTAATTCAAACACCTTTGGTCTTTTTTTCACAAGCACGGTTCATAAGACGGATATGACGTTCCTGGATATCACACTACACGCTGGGGCAATTAATCAGCCTATTCAAACTAAAACATTTAGAAAAAAGGTTGACTGTAACACTTTTTTGGGATACACAAGCTGCCACTATAAACCTTGGGTCAATAATATCCCCAAAAGCCAGTATCTGAGGATTAAAAGAAACTGTTCCAATGAGAATGATTTTATTATTCAAAGTAGGGAACTGACACAATCTCTTTTGGATCAAGGCTATCCGAAATTTCTCCTAGATTTGGCTTATGAGGAGGTATCAAAACAGTGTAGGCAGGAGATTCTACTAGATAAATCTGAAAAAAAGAAGATCAGTTATATATCAGAAAATAATGAACCACTTTTTATTTCAAGATTTAATAATTCATCAAATAAGATTAGGGATATCCTGACAAAAATTTTTCCCGTGTTAAAGATGGACAAGGTGTTATCAGGGTGTTTGAATGATAAACCTAGAATAGTTTTCAAAAGAGCTAATAACCTACAAAACCACCTTTCACCCAGTCATTTCAAACCCATTTCTACTTACTGCACTAAGAAGCCTCATTTATCTCAGGCACAGAGAGGACAGTGTAAGAAATGTTTTAAACCCAGATGTATCACCTGTAGATTCATTGATTCAGAGAGCCATGACTTTTCAGCCCCGAAAGACACTGGGAATTATAAATTTAGTATTATCGGATCCATTACCTGTCAGACCACATATGTTATATATGTAATAACTTGCATATGTGGCCTGCAGTATGTAGGTCGTACTACCCGGTCACTCAATACACGGTTCTTAGAACATAGAAGACTTATTAATAAGAAGTCACTCACGCACAGTGTGCCCAGACATGTGGTTCAATCACATGAGGGGGGACATTAAGGTTATCTCTATTAAGGGCATTGAACACATAGAAGAGACCCCAAGAGGTGGCGATAGGTTCAATCGCCTCTGTAAGCGAGAGGCGTATTGGATTTGTTCGCTTAATACCCTTGTTCCAATGGGTTTGAACGAAAACATTGAAATGAACAACATATGACAAATTAGTCTATGGCCCAATTTTGTATGACTATGTATCTATAGAATATTATTACCTTTTTTCATGTGGGTGTCTGGTCCTTTAAAAACCCATGAATTTAACGTACTTTATGTACACTAGGATTGTTTTAGAGATATTTCTATTATCATGTAATATAGAATATTTATTACATGATATATAAATGAGTATGTGTTATAATTTATTTTATATTAAAAAAAAAAAAAAAAAAACAGTATGTTACTATAGACCAAATTTTGGATAGTTTGATATTGCTAGATTCATATGCACTGTGAAAAATATATATCTACTATCTTCTTAGAAATTTTGTCCAGGTTATGTTATTTGGGGATGTATAATTCCTGTAATGTATATTACCATATCTAGACTATATATATATATATATATATATATATATTATTATTTTTTTTATAAAAAACTTTATTAGTCTAGGTCTGGTAATGTAGGAATATTTATCTACTTAAAAAAGCTAAAGTAAATAACTACATAAATTAAGGTTGTGATCTTATTTTGTTGTGGGTCTCACTATGGCTCGATCCTGTGACCTTGGGAGTTGGAGTCTGAGAACTTACCTGATGAGCTATTGAGACGTATGCCTAAACCAAAGCTCTTAGTAATATTAGGAGTGCTATAGGTGTTTTCTGTTTAGATGATACTGATGTTCTCTGTGATGCCATAAATTAAATATAATGAAACAAGGAAATGTTGTTATGTAGAATACTATAATTTATATACCTGTATGCAATTATTGATGTGTCAACAAAGAATTCAGATACATGTAATCTCCCTTAAGCATGTTTTATTGATTGATAGAGATTTCCCTATAAAGTTAGATCGGTTTATTTTCTCTAAATGAATTAAGCTGGTGCATCAATTAAATACAGGTGTAGTCCAAATGAATGAGACTTCCTTATTGGCTGAATGGACTTTATAAGCATACCTGCTATGGACACCTGTATTAACCTCCTGAGGAAACCGCTTACAACTAGAGCGGAGAAACGCGTAGAGGACGCTCCACTGTGCACCGTGTATGCTACAGCCAGCCTGGTTCCCTGCCAATCGTTTCCTCCGTGTGCAAACCTTTCAGTGCGTCTACCAGCTGTGAGGACCGAACGCCGTGACCGCCACATCCGGCGAGCCCTCCCGGGACATCTTGACCACTGGGTCCAACACCGTTAAGTATCCATGCAGTGTCAGCTTGAAAAATACTAGCATTTTGGTGGAGAAATTTCCGTGACAGCCTGGTCTGGTAATTCCATCTTCTGCATTGTCTGTGTGATTATACTAAATGGATACTTGAACCGCTATAGAGCTCTAATCTGAATTATCATAAAACCATTCTATGCTCTCTAATCATCTGCACACTTGGAGGACATAATTACAGCTGAAAGGCAGTTAAAAGGAACCCTGGATTGCTAATTAAGCTTTGACCGACAACTACCATCTGATTTCTGTTGCTGTAGATCACGATTGGAATCTGTCTTTGAACTTTTAAATATAGTTATGTGCACTTTTATGAGCTTATTGAAGTGTCAGCTTATATAGATACTCAATTGAGTTTTTACTATGCTATATGTGTGTTTAAATTGATATTAAATCTACGAATTGAATTTTAAACCAGCGCTCCTTATGTTTGTCTCTAGTTATTAGAGATTTATATATTTATCTTATCCTGACATCCAGTTGTCTTATAGGAGCTGCTATTGGAAGTTATTTATTACATGTATTGACAAAAGATAAAACCCTTTTTGTTCCGTGTGTTTACAGGTAGATATATTTGCTTTTGTGCGCCCGATCAAATATTCATATACACCCAAGTAACGTTGAGTGTATATTGAAAACTATATTTGTAGGATTTTCTTTATATCCCAGGAATAGAAACCTGCTTCTGGTACACCAAAGTCCTCAGCATGACGGTGGACAGTGCGGCCTGGAGGTAGGGCTGGTGGGGGCGAGACTCTGACATTTCAGTCACGTCTGGGTGTCGCCCGGCCTGGATCCCTGAGTACTAGATATTGTGTCCCAGGGGTACTGGCTGGAATTTCAAGATCTCCCTCCTCACCGGTTCTTCAAATCAGGCTTGCCAGCTTTTCCGGCAAACAGGGCTAACCTACAGGGAGCCATCCAGAAGCTGGTGGAGGCACAGGTTATCGTACCAGTTCCTCCCCAGATGCAAAACAAAGGTTACTATTCTAAACTTTTCGTGGTACCAAAACCGGATGGTTCGGTCAGGCCCATTCTGAACTTAAAATCACTAAAACCCTTTCTGAGGGAGTTCAAGTTCAAAATGGAGTCTCTAAGGGCGGTGATATCAGGTCTGGAGGAGGGGGAATTCCTGGTATCCCTGGTTATAAAGGATGCATACCTCCACATTCCGATTTGGCTGCCGCATCAGGTTTATCTGCGATTCGCACTGTTGGATTGTCATTTCCAATTCCAGGACCTGCCATTCGGCCTCTCCACAGCACCGAGGGTATTCACCAAGGTGATGGCGGAAATGATGATTCTCCTCCGCAGACAGGGGGTGAACATAATTCCATATCTGGACGATCTGCTGATAAAAGCATCGTCCAAGGAGAAGCTGTTACGGTCCATGGCTCTCACGACCCAGCTTCTCAGGGAACATGGTTGGATACTGAATCTTCCAAAATCACATTTGGAACCAACCAGGAGGTTGTCCTTTCTGGGAATGATCCTCGACACGGAAGTGCAGAGGGTTTCTTCCAGAGGAAAAAGCGTTGGTGATACAAACAATGGTCCGGGATGTCCTGAAGCCAACCCGGGTGTCGGTTCATGAGTGCATTCGCCTTCTGGAGAATATGGTGGCCTCTTACGAGGCTCTGCAGTATGGAAGGTTTCACGCTCGGTACTTCCAGCTGGATCTCCTGGACAAGTGGTCGGGATCCCATCTACACATGCACCAGAGAATACGTCTGTCGCCAAGGGCCAGGATTTCACTCCTCTGGTGACTGCACTTACCTCACCTTCTGGAGGGCCGCAGGTTCGGGATTCAGGACTGGATCCTTCTAACCATGGATGCAAGTCTCCGGGGCTGGGGCGCAGTCACTCAAGGGGTAACCTTCCAAGGAAGGTGTTCAAGTCGGGAAGCCGGCCTGCCGATAAACATTCTGGAACTGAGAGCCATCTACAACTGTCTTCTTCAAGCATCCCATCTTCTGAGAAATCGGGCCATTCAAGTACAGTCGGACAATGTAACGATGGTGGCTTACATAAACCGACAGGGCGGAACGAAGAGCAGAGCTGCAATGTCAGAGGTAACAAGAATCATCCTCTGGACAGAAAAATACGCGTTGGCTCTGTCAGCAATCTTCATTCCGGGAGTAGACAACTGGGAAGCCGACTTCCTCAGCAGACACGATCTCCATCCGGCGGAGTGGGGTCTCCATCCGGAGGTGTTCAAGGAGTTAACAGATCTTTAGGGCGTACCCTAAATCGACATGATGGCCTCTCATCTCAACAAGAAGCTTCGGCAATATTGTACCAGGTCGAGGAACCCGCAAGCAGTGGCGGTGGACGCCCTGGTGACTCCATGGGTGTTCCAGTTGGTGTACATGTTTCCTCCACTTCCACTCATTCCAAGAGTTCTCAAACTCATAAGGGGAACAAGAGTTCAGGCAATCCTCATTGCTCCGGACTAGCCAAGAAGGGCTTGGTATGCAAGATCTTCTGGATCTACTGCTAGAAGAGCCGAGGCCTCTGGCCTCTTCCTCTTCGGGAGGACCTGCTGCAGCAGGGGCCGTTCGCCTTTCAAGACTTACCATGGCTACGTTTGACGGCATAGAGGTTGAACGCCAGTTACTAGCTCGGAAGGGCATTCTGAACAAGGTTATTCATACCCTGATACAGGCTAGGAAAGGAGTAACGTCAAAACATTACCATCGTATTTGGAAAAAAATATGTATCTTGGTGTGAGTCCATGAAGTTTCCTGCGGTGGAGTTTCAACTGGGACGGTTTCTCCTCTTCCTGCAAACAGGTGTGGATATGGGCCTGAGGTTAGGATGCATAAAGGTCCAAATTTTGGCCCTATCCATTTTCTTCCAGAAACAGTTGGCTGCCCTCCCGGAGGTTCAGACTTTTTTGAAGGGAGTTCTGCTCATACAACCTCCCTTTGTACCGCCTACGGCGCCTTGGGATCTTAACTTGGTGTTGCAGTTCCTCCAGTCGGACTGGTTTGAGCCTCTACAGGAGGTTGAGGTCAAGTCTCTCACATGGAAGGCTGTCACTTTGTTGGCCTTAGCTTCTGCTAGACGTGTGTCGGAGTTGGGGGCTTTGTCATGTAAAAGCCCATACTTGATCTTCCATGAAGATAGAGCTGAGCTTCAGACACGTCAGCAGTTTCTTCCGAAGGTTGTGTCAGCATTTCATATCAACCAACCAACCTATTGTGGTGCCAGTTTTGACTGACTCCTCAATTTCATCAAAGTCCTTGGATGTTGTAAGGGCTCTAAAGATGTATGTGATGAGGACTGCTCATCACAGAAAGTCGGACTCTCTGTTTGTCCTGTATGATCCCAAGAAAATTGGGTGTCCTGCTTCTAAGCAGACATCTCTCGCTGGATCAGGTTCACTATCCAGCATGCGTATTCTACAGCAGGCTTGCCATGTCCTACGTCTGTTAAGGCCCACTCTACTCGTAAGGTGGGTTCTTCTTGGGCGGCTGCCCGGGGTGTCTTGGCATTGCAACTTTGCCGAGCAGCTACTTTGTCGGGGTCGAACACGTTCACAAAGTTCTACAAGTTCGATACTGTGGCCTCTGAGGATCTAAAGTTTGGTCAATCAGTTCTGCAGGAGCCTCCGCGCTCTCCCTCCCGTTCTGGGAGCTTTGGTACATCCCCATGGTACTAATGTGGACCCCAGCATCCTCTAGGACGTAAGAGAAAATAGGATTTTAATTACCTACCGGTAAATCCTTTTCTCGTAGTCCGTAGAGGATGCTGGGCGCCTGCCCAGCGCTTCGTGATCCTGCAGTGGTTATTTAGTTCAGTACTGCTTAGTTCTTGGTAAGTACAGTTTTGTTACTTGGTAAGTAATCCTGTTCAGCCGTTTCTGAAGTTTCAAGCTGGTTAGCTTGGTTTGCCTTGTGTGTGAGCTGGTGTGAATCTCGCCACTATCTGTGTAAAATCCTTCTCTCGAAGATGTCCGTCTCCTCGGGCACAGTTTCTAGACTGAGTCTGGTAGGAGGGGCATAGAGGGAGGAGCCAGCCCACACTCTCAAACTCTTAAAGTGCCAATGGCTCCTAGTGGACCCGTCTATACCCCATGGTACTAATGTGGACCCCACAAAACAATCTTTATTAAATTAAACTGATTATGTCTTAAAGAATATATTTTCAAAGTGCAACCCATAAGAAAATGTATCTGACTCTGAGAATTTGCCACATCACCTAAAACATTTTTTTATTAAATGTTTTACCATTTAGAAAAGTCTCCTCCTTTGCCCTCCACTGTCTCCACTACAATTGTCAATACTCCTCCCCTTTTATCCTGTGACAGCCAATCACAATACAGTAAGTAAGAGCGCTATTAACTGCAGGATCAAAACAGCTTGCAACAGTGGTTCCAAAACTTGTTACTATGGTACCCTGGAGTGCCATGAGGCTCTCGCAGGAGTGCCACAGCTTGGTGGTCCAGGATCAAAACAACATATTTATCGTTAATGTGGTAGATAAAAGCAGTACCGGTGGCTGCCAATCATAAAATATGTGGACAAACAGAAGGCCAACCCCAGCCACCACTACATCACTGACCCAAAGATGATGTGAGCTCTATTTACTTAATTTAATAATTGTTGCTGAATTTCTCTATAGGAAACATTTGGCCCTATGGGTACTGTGTAAAAATGCTGACACTCTAGGGCAGTGTTTTTCAACCACTGTGCTGTGGTACACTAGTGTGCCCTGAGCAGTCTCCAGGTGTGCCGCCATGGAAGCGGAGCCAGGTCCGTCAGTGTTTTGCCGCTACTGAGGCCCTGGAACTATCAATACTGGTGGGTTAAGTGGTTGTAGAGCCAGCTCTAATTTTGGGCCCGGGCAGTGTTGGGCTCTTCTGGTTCTCTCAGATGTGGCTCAGGCGTTAGCTATGGAGAAGCTGCGACATGACATCCTAGGACACGCAACTGCACCATGCATCACCATTATATTTGAGTGTGCCTTGGCAATATTTAAATCTTGTCAGTGTGCCGCGAGTTGTAAAATATTGAAAATCTCTGTTCTAGGGTGGCGTGATTCATTAAACTTTGGGAACCACTGGCTTACAAGCTATCTGAGAGATAGATAAGTCTGTATTATGCATGCATTTAGCAGGGGCATTCAACATGCGGCCCTTCAGCTGTTGCATAACTATACATCCCAGAATGCCCTGTCATAGTTTTGCTATTAGAGCATGCTAAAACAATCTCAGGGACTGCTGGGATGTGTAGTTTTCGCATCAGATGGAGGGCTGCAAGTAGAATGCCTTGCCATACAGGATGTTTTCAAATATAAGTATTATAAATAATTTAAACATATATATATATATATATATATATATATATATCCTCTCACCACTCGGCGGCACTCCGGACGAATAAATTGAAGACTACAACGTCATCTTGGATTTAATCCAAGATGACGTTGTAGTCTTCAATTTATTCGTCCGGAGTGCCGCCGAGTGGTGAGAGGATATTGTGGGCTGTTGCAATACGGCCGTCACGGAGGGCACCTGGCAAGTTTTGTTCTGGGATAATAAGAGTGCCGGATCTGGTGGATATATATATATATATATATATATATATATATGAAAAAATGTATGAGCGCAAAGGACAAGGAAAGGTTAAAAGTCCCGTGGAACTACAAGTCCCAGGCTGAACAAGAATCAACAGTTTCTCACAATCACTGACACCCAGTCTCACTGGTCGATTAGTCTTTATCAGTGTGCACCTCTGGGATTTTCAGCTGTCGCTTCCCCACCAGAGACCCGATTCCGGACGGGTAATGAATGATCCTGCCGAGAAATTTTGAAAGAAGCAGGGAGCGCCAATAGTGCATTAAAAGTGTAACAATTTATTTATAACACATCCAAATACGATGATCAAATAAAACCCGTACCATAAAAGGCGGTTAAACCACCGCTTGTATAACCAGCATGAAATTATCCCACAATACAACTCAGCATACGTGATTCAGTATCCATACGTAAGACCACGCCCATACGCGTTTCGTCATCAGACTTCGGCAGTGGGCCCACTGACGAAGTCTGATGACGAAACGCGTATGGGCGTCGTCTGACGTATGGATACTGAATCACGTATGCTGAGTTGTATTGTGGGATAATTTCATGCTGGTTATACAAGCGGGGGTTTAACCGCCTTTTATGGTACGGGTTTTATTTGATCATCGTATTTGGATGTGTTATAAATAAATTGTTACACTTTTAATGCACTATTGGCGCTCCCTGCTTCTTTCAAAATTTCTCGGCATATATATATATATATATATATATATATATATTAACTGCTGAAGTTTTACAATAGATGTCGGTTCAGTGAGAGTGGCCTTTATTGTTTGTAAATAAATTCTACAGCACCGCCAAATATTCAGGGGCTTATAAAGCATGAGCAACAGCACCACAGTTAAATGTATTAATATTTCTACTTTTAAACTGTTTATTTTTAACATTCATTCCCAGAAAATGCTGATTTAAATATTCCATCCTGACTAAATCCCTCAGTGACAACGCAGACAGCACAAATCTGCCCTTTGGCACAGAACGGATTTAAAAAAATAAACCAGGGTTCATCTCATCACATTTACATTCAAGTAGTTTTCTTCCACAGGACAGAATTAGACAAAGTGAAAAACACTAAGTTTTTGTCATGGCTGATTTCACTTTGTCTTGAACCAGTTGAGTTTTTCCATCTCTTTGTCAGGTCCAGGACAGAGTGAAAGTGGTTATTAGCTGTCAAACAGCAGCCTTGGGCAATAACTCGTCATCTTTCATTTAACTGCTTAGTGAGCCTGTTGCAGACATTTTTTTCTTGTGTTTTATCTTTGTTACATGGAACATGTCCAGTTCAAATAATAACAGCACTGACCTGGGGATTAAGTAACATGTTAATTTGCTTTAAAAGTGCACACACTGTTTTTCTAAGGCTATTACATCCTCTGTAATTAAATTAGGAGAAGCTTGGGGATGGATGGTTGGTGCAGTTATTATTAATCCCAGACACTAAACTGAACATGATGTGTTGTAATTGCAGCAAGGCCATTAACAAATAAATTTCCACAATGGTATCACCACATTTCTGTATTAATGATATGCTCTATGGGGGGAATTCAATTGTTCATGTGCGCGACTATAATTAATGAGCAACCAAAGTTGCAGTTAAATTGTATCGGGCGACCATTCATTATTGCGCTTGTCGTGGTCAAATAGACCAGGTTTAGCAGCATATAGCAGCTTCATCCATCTAAATCCTGATTGGGATGCTGAAATGACTGTGTGGGTGCCTAAACCATGGACCACCTCAAGAGGATGCAGAAGCAATGTGTCCATCCCCAAAGTATGGAGCAACAATTAAATTGCAAGCACCCACTAGTGACAGAGGTAGGGAAAAACATCTTTGAAGGCGACCATAGTTATTTTCAGCAATGTGGTATGTAGCACTTTTACCGAGATTAGTTCACAAACATAATTTTCAGACCTCTACACACACACACAGCCAACCACCCACCAGTTTGCCATAACATAAAGACACCGTTGTGCTGCCAAATTAACTCTGACACATAGAGACATGGACTCCACAAGAACTTTGAAGGTGCCCTGTGGTATCTGGTACCAAGACATTAGCAACTGATCCTTTAAGTCCTGTGAGTTGAAAGATTGGCCCTCCATGCTCAGACTTGTTTTTCCAACACATACTGATGCTTGATAAATTGAGATCTGGGGAATTTGGACTCTGCTATTTTGCAGTGTGGCAGGGTGCATTATCCTGCTTAAAGAGGCGACTGCCACCAGGGAAAATTGTTGCCATGAAGGAGTGTACTTGGTCTGCAATAATGTTTAGGTAGGTGGTATTTGTCAACGTAACATCCCCATAAATGCCATGACCCAAGGTTTTCCAGCAGGACATTGCTCAGAGCATTGCATGGCTCTCACCATCTTGCTTTCTGCCCAATATGCATCCTTGTGCCAACCCTTCCCCAGATTAATGACACAAGCACCCGGTAATCCACATGATTTAAAAGGAAATGTGATTCATTAGACCAGGCCACCTTCTTCCATTACTCCATGATCCAGTTCTGATGCTCATGTGCCCATTGTAGGCATTTTCGGCATTGGACTAGGATCAGCTTGAGCACTCTGACCAGTCTTCAGCTATGCAGCCCCATAGACAACAATCTGCAATGCACTGTGTGTTCTGATACCTTATCATAGCCAGCATTAACTTTTTCAGCAATTTGTGCTACAGTAGCTTTTCTGTGGAATAGGACCAGATGGACTAGCCATCGTTCTTCATGTGCATCAATAAGCCTTGGGTGTCCATAATCTTGTTGTCAGTTGGTAAGTACTATCCACTGCACACCTGGGACTACCCATAAAATTTAAGCTTCTGGTGGTTCAAAACAAATCCCATGCATCTTGTGCTTGATTTGTGGGAACACAAAGAAGTTGCAAGGGGACAGATTTGGACTGTATGGCGGATGACCAAGCTCCTGGATGCATGCATTGGTTTGTATACCAGTCCCCAGGGATAGGGTCTGCTCTTGAGTCAGCTGATGGGGCACCCAGCCTGTAGAACCTTGCTCAGACCAAGTGGATGGATCACCCTGGCGTCCACCTCAACTATGGCCCACATGGTAGCTAGAGATGAGCGGGTTCGGTTCCTCGGAATCCGAACCCCCCCGAACTTCAGCCTTTTTACACGGGTCCGAGGCAGACTCGGATCTTCCCGCCTTGCTCGGCTAACCCGAGCGCGCCCGAACGTCATCATCCCGCTGTCGGATTCTCGCGAGGCTCGTATTCTATCGCGAGACTCGGATTCTATATAAGGAGCCGCGCGTCGCCGCCATTTTCACACGTGCATTGAGATTGATAGGGAGAGGACGTGGCTGGCGTCCTTTCCGTTAGAATAGATAGAGACACTTGAGTTGATTACTTAGTAATTTTGGGGAGCATTAGGAGTACTCAGAGTGCAGAGTTTTGCTGATAGTTAGTTACTAGTGACTGACCACCACCAGTTTTATTTATTATTTAATATAATCCGTTCTCTGCCTGAAAAAAAACGATACACAGTCACATACCATATCTGTGCTCAGCCTCAGTGTGCTGCATGATAATATCATCTATGTATATCTGACTGTGCTGAGTGCTCACTGCTCACACAGCTAAATTGTGGGGGAGACTGGGGTGCAGTTATAGGCTTAGCAGGAGTACAGTGCACACTTTTGCTGCCAGTGTGACTGACCAGTGACCACCAGTATATTGTCTGCCTGAAAAAGTTAAACACTCCTGTGGTGTTTTTTTTTTTATTCTATAAACGCATTCTGCTGACAGTGTCCAGCAGGTCCGTCATTCATTATATTATATAAATATTTACCTGCAGTAGTGTTATATTTTTTTTGTTCATCTCTATCATCTTTATCATCTCTATATTAGCAGACGCAGTACGGTAGTTCACGGCTGTGGCTACCTCTGTGTCGTCAGTGCTCGTCCATAATTGTATACCTACCTGTGGTGGGTTTTTTTTTTCTATCTTCTTCATACTAGTAGTTTAGGAGTCTGCAGTGCTGACAGTGTCCAGCAGGTCCGTCATTATATTATATATACCTGCAGTAGTGATATATATATCTTTTTTATATCATTATCATCTCTATACTAGCAGACGCAGTACGGTAGTCCACGGCTGTAGCTACCTCTGTGTCATCAGTGCTCGTCCATAATTGTATACCTACCTGTGGTGGGGTTTTTTTTTCTATCTTCTTCATACTAGTAGTTTAGGAGTCTGCTGACAGTGTCCAGCAGGTCCGTCATTATATTATATATACCTGCAGTAGTGATATATATATATTTTTTATATCATTATCATCTCTATACTAGCAGATGCAGTACGGTAGTCCACGGCTGTAGCTACCTCTGTGTCGTCAGTGCTCGTCCATAATTGTATACCTACCTGTGGTGTTTTTTTTTTTTTCTATCTTCTTCATACTAGTAGTTTAGGAGTCTGCTGACAGTGTCCAGCAGGTCCGTCATTATATTATATATACCTGCAGTAGTGATATATATATATTTTTTATATCATTATCATCTCTATACTAGCAGACGCAGTATAGTAGTCCACGGCTGTAGCTACCTCTGTGTCGTCAGTGCTCGTCCATAATTGTATACCTACCTGTGGTGGTTTTTTTTTTCTATCTTCTTCATACTAGTAGTTTAGGAGTCTGCTGACAGTGTCCAGCAGGTCCGTCGTTATATTATATATACCTGCAGTAGTGATATATATATTTTTTTTATATCATTATCATCTCTATACTAGCAGACACAGTACGGTAGTCCACGGCTGTAGCTACCTCTGTGTCATCAGTGCTCATCCATAATTGTATACCTACCTGTGGTGGGGGTTTTTTTTCTATCTTCTTCATACTAGTAGTTTAGGAGTCTGCTGACAGTGTCCAGCAGGTCCGTCATTATATTATATATACCTGCAGTAGTGATATATATATATTTTTTATATCATTATCATCTCTATACTAGCAGACGCAGTACGGTAGTCCACGGCTGTAGCTACCTCTGTGTCGTCAGTGCTCGTCCATAATTGTATACCTACCTGTGGTGGGTTTTTTTTTTCTATCTTCTTCATACTAGTAGTTTAGGAATCTGCTGACAGTGTCCAGCAGGTCCGTCATTATATTATATATACCTGCAGTAGTGATATATATATATTTTTTATATCATTATTATCTCTATACTAGCAGACGCAGTACGGTAGTCCACGGCTGTAGCTACCTCTGTGTCGTCAGTGCTCGTCCATAATTGTATACCTACCTGTGGTGGGGTTTTTTTTTTCTATCTTCTTCATACTAGTAGTTTAGGAGTCTGCTGACAGTGTCCAGCAGGTCCGTCATTATATTATATATACCTGCAGTAGTGATATATATATATTTTTTATATCATTATCATCTCTATACTAGCAGACGCAGTACAGTAGTCCACGGCTGTAGCTACCTCTGTGTCGTCAGTGCTCGTCCATAATTGTATACCTACCTGTGGTGGGGTTTTTTTTTCTATCTTCTTCATACTAGTAGTTTAGGAGTCTGCTGACAGTGTCCAGCAGGTCCGTCATTATATTATATATACCTGCAGTAGTGATATATATATATTTTTTATATCATTATCATCTCTATACTAGCAGACGCAGTACGGTAGTCCACGGCTGTAGCTACCTCTGTGTCGTCAGTCACTCGTCATCCATAAGTATACTAGTATCCATCCATCTCCATTGTTTACCTGAGGTGCCTTTTAGTTGTGCCTATTAAAATATGGAGAACAAAAATGTTGAGGTTCCAAAAATAGGGAAAGATCAAGATCCACTTCCACCTCGTGCTGAAGCTGCTGCCACTAGTCATGGCCGAGACGATGCTGTTGTTGCTGCTGGGAGTCGATGGTCATCCCAGAGGGGAAGTCGTAAGACCACTTTTACTACTTCCACCAAGCAATTGACTGTCCAACAGTCCTTTGCGAGGAAGATGAAATATCACAGCAGTCATCCTGCTGCAAAGCGGATAACTGAGGCCTTGGCATCCTGGGCGGTGAGAAACGTGGTTCCGGTATCCATCATTACTGCAGAGCCAACTATAGACTTGATTGAGGTACTGTGTCCCCGGTACCAAATACCATCTAGGTTCCATTTCTCTAGGCAGGCGATACCGAAAATGTACACAGACCTCAGAAAAAGACTCACCAGTGTCCTAAAAAATGCAGTTGTACCCAATGTCCACTTAACCACGGACATGTGGACAAGTGGAGCAGGGCAGACTCAGGACTATATGACTGTGACAGCCCACTGGGTAGATGTATTGACTCCCGCCGCAAGAACAGCAGCGGCGGCACCAGTAGCAGCATCTCGCAAACGCCAACTCTTTCCTAGGCAGGCTACGCTTTGTATCACCGCTTTCCAGAATACGCACACAGCTAAAAACCTCTTACGGCAACTGAGGAAGATCATCGCAGAATGGCTTACCCCAATTGGACTCTCCTGGGGATTTGTGGCATCGGACAACGCCAGCAATATTGTGTGTGCATTAAATATGGGCAAATTCCAGCACGTCCCATGTTTTGCACATACCTTGAATTTGGTGGTGCAGAATTATTTAAAAAACGAGAGGGGCGTGCAAGAGATGCTGTCGGTGGCCCGAAGAATTGCGGGACACTTTCGGCGTACAGGCACCACGTACAGAAGACTGGAGCAACACCAAAAACGCCTGAACCTGCCCTGTCATCATCTGAAGCAAGAAGTGGTAACGAGGTGGAATTCAACCCTCTATATGCTTCAGAGGTTGGAGGAGCAGCAAAAGGCCATTCAAGCCTATACAACTGACCACGATATAGGAGGTGGAATGCACCTGTCTCAAGCGCAGTGGAGAATGATTTCAACGTTGTGCAAGGTTCTGCAACCTTTTGAACTTGCCACACGTGAAGTCAGTTCAGACACTGCCAGCCTGAGTCAGGTCATTCCCCTCATCAGGCTTTTGCAGAAGAAGCTGGAGACATTGAAGGAGGAGCTAACACTGAGCGATTCCGCTAGGCATGTGGGACTTGTGGATGGAGCCCTTAATTCGCTTAACAAGGATTCACGGGTGGTCAATCTGTTGAAATCAGAGCACTACATTTTGGCCACCGTGCTCGATCCTAGATTTAAAACCTACGTTGTATCTCTCTTTCCGGCAGACACAAGTCTGCAGGGGTTCAAAGAACTGCTGGTGAGAAAATTGTCAAGTCAAGCGGAACGCGACCTGTCAACATCTCCTCCTTCACATTCTCCCGCAACTGGGGGTGCGAGGAAAAGGCTCAGAATTCCGAGCCCACCCGCTGGCGGTGATGCAGGGCAGTCTGGAGCGACTGCTGATGCTGACATATGGTCCGGACTGAAGGACCTGACAACGATTACGGACATGTCGTCTACTGTCACTGCATATGATTCTCTCACCATTGAAAGAATGGTGGAGGATTATATGAGTGACCGCATCCAAGTAGGCACGTCAGACAGTCCGTACGTATACTGACAGGAAAAAGAGGCAATTTGGAGGCCCTTGCACAAACTGGCTTTATTCTACCTAAGTTGCCCTCCCACAAGTGTGTACTCCGAAAGAGTGTTTAGTGCCGCCGCTCACCTTGTCAGCAATCGGCGTACGAGGTTACTTCCAGAAAATGTGGAGAAGATGATGTTCATTAAAATGAATTATAATCAATTCCTCCATGGAGACATTCACCAGCAGCAATTGCCTCCACAAAGTACACAGGGAGCTGTGATGGTGGATTCCAGTGGGGACGAATTGATAATCTGTGAGGAGGGGGATGTACACGGTGATGAATCGGAGGATGATGATGAGGTGGACATCTTGCCTCTGTAGAGCCAGTTTGTGCAAGGAGAGATTAATTGCTTCTTTTTTGGTGGGGGTCCAAACCAACCCGTCATTTCAGTCACAGTCGTGTGGCAGACCCTGTCACTGAAATGATGGGTTGGTTAAAGTGTGCATGTCCTGTTTATACAACATAAGGGTGGGTGGGAGGGCCCAAGGACAATTCCATCTTGCACCTCTTTTTTCTTTCATTTTTCTTTGCGTCATGTGCTGTTTGGGGAGTGTTTTTTGGAAGGGCCATCCTGCGTGACACTGCAGTGCCACTCCTAGATGGGCCAGGTGTTTGTGTCGGCCACTAGGGTCGCTTATCTTAGTCACACAGCTACCTCATTGCGCCTCTTTTTTTCTTCTTTGCGTCATGTGCTGTTTGGGGAGTATTTTTTGGAAGGGCCATCCTGCTTGACACTGCAGTGCCACTCCTAGATGGGCCAGGTGTTTGTGTCGGCCACTAGGGTCACTTATCTTAGTCACACAGCTACCTCATTGCGCCTCTTTTTTTTCTTCTTTGCGTCATGTGCTATTTGGGGAGTATTTTTTGGAAGGGCCATCCGGCCTGACACTGCAGTGCCACTCCTAGATGGGCCAGGTGTTTGTGTCGGGCACTAGGGTCGCTTAGCTTACTCACACAGCTACCTCATTGCGCCTCTTTTTTTCTTTGCGTCATGTGCTGTTTTGGGAGTGTTTTTTGTAAGGGCCATCCTGTGTGACACTGCAGTGCCACTCCTAGATGGGCCAGGTGTTTGTGTCGGCCACTAGGGTCGCTGAGCTTAGTCACACAGCTACCTCATTGCGCCTCTTTTTTTCTTTGCGTCATGTGCTGTTTGGGGAGTGTTTTTTGGAAGGGCCATCCTGCGTGACACTGCAGTGCCACTCCTAGATGGGCCAGGTGTTTGTGTCGGCCACTTGGGTCGCTGAGCTTAGTCATCCAGCGACCTCGGTGCAAATTTTAGGACTAAAAATAATATTGTCAGGTGTGAGGTGTTCAGAATAGACTGAAAATGAGTGGAAATTATGGTTATTGAGGTTAATAATACTTTGGGATCAAAATGACCCCCAAATTCTATGATTTAAGCTGTTTTTTAGGGTTTTTTGAAAAAAAACACCCGAATCCAAAACACACCCGAATCCGACAAAAAAAATTCGGTAAGGTTTTGCCAAACGCGTTCGAACCCAAAACACGGCCACGGAACCGAACCCAAAACCAAAACACAAAACCCGAAAAATTTCCGGTGCACATCTCTAACCATTGGTAGCATCATTGTCCTCGGTGGACATAGGTCCTCATCTTTCAGGGTCCGTCTCCCATGCCAAAATTCTGCAAACCACTAAAAGTGGTTTGGGATGTTGCTTCCTCCCCAAATGCAACTCGCAGTCGGTCAAAACTCTCCTGCTGTCACAGACCTCTTGTAGACATAGAAGATGATGGCTCTCCAGTGGCCTCTGTTGAGTTCCATAATGATCAGGGTATATGGGAGCGAGTGGTCTGTCACCCAAACAGACACAAGAAACTTATACAACAAAAAGCTACACTCCAATAATCACTAGAGCTCATTACATAAACAACTTGAATAAATGTAAGCAAGTAAAAGTAAATGCAGGTGTATGAAAGAAATACTCAATAAAGTCCTTAAGAAATATCCAGACTGGTCTGTTCTTGATCACTTAGGGGTATTCTCCAACGATATTCTTTTCTCAACTGCTAGTTTTCCATATAGAGAGGAATGAAGAAAAAAGGTATATAGTGTAAAACGTAGATGGTACACCTAATTTGTGCACTCTGGTCTTGTTCATAGGAATTTAGAACATACCCCCCTTTGTTTTAAATTTGATCTGTTCCTGTGGACTGCTAGGAATATTTTTTTTTTTACTCGCTGCCCTTTTGCCCAGTTGTTTTTGTTATAGCGGTTTGTGTTCATCTATTTAACATCATGCTGCGTGGTGTGCTGGGGGAAGGCACAAGCCTTCCCCCAACCTTACACACACACACACCCTAACACACACATGACCCGGTGAAACATAAACAATTTTGCAATCAAATGCCAAATTATGTGAGTACAGTATTGACATTCACATGAAACATGCTCAGGCTTTCCTTACCATACACCATTTTCACTGGCAAAATCATTTTCAACCACCATTCAACCAACATTCTCATGTTGACTTTATAAATGTCTTCAAAATCTACCGCACCTAAAAACACAGTTCTCCTCTTCACCAAAAGCACCCTTAAGAGGAGAAATAAATGTGGTGCGTCCTTAATATTTGATTGAGAAGGTAGCTGAAAGCTTGTCCCCTTTATCCTGCCTTAAATCAGTGGTGCTGCAATGGTATTATCTCCTGTAATCCTCACTGAGAGATAAACCTTTATTCACTGCACATTTATTTCCTCTACATCATCTACTTTTTTCATTGAGAATATTGCACGGACTAACCCAAGATCATATTCCCACAGAACATATGGGATCCTGCTTAGTAAATTAAAGGCCGTTCTCCAGGGATCTGTTCTGCAGGATGAACCTGGGATACGACAGGTCAGGTAGCGAGCGAGAAATAATTCAAAATAAAATGTCTGCAACGTGCACTGTGGAAGCTCAAGAATCATTTAACAGATAATTTATATCTTTGTTTTATTTCTTCTGTTGGACGGTGCAGCAGTTGAACGGATAAAAAAATGTATTGTGAAACGAATGTATAGATCTCTGCTTGGCTTACGTTATGCAGGACTGTACAATTTTACCTAAACAGTAGGATATAATGGACATTTGAAAGAACTTGGGGTATTTATATCCATCCAGTGACTTTTTCAAAGGGACATGCACTCTCTATATATAATGTATATACTGTACTCCATGTATGATCTGGATGTATAGCAGAATAGGGAACTAGGGTTTAATAATGCAATCTGAGTTCCATTTTTGGTGCAGCGTCTGCTCAGGTGCCATCTTGTACCAGGACATAGATAGTGGTTTACAGAGGGTCACTTCAAATGACTGAGTTTGCCCATGCACACTATCATATTAAAGCTAGTTGCTCAATATTACAGCTTGCATGGCACATAAATTTATACAGTGGTAGATGATCGATTAGCTTGTTGATATCATTCAGGTGCTTGAAAGGGAGGGGTCTTTTTAAGCAGAAAAAAAACACATTTTGTTTCCCCCAGCATTCTGAATAACAGCAGTAACCAGAGTTAAATCCCATACAATATCTTAGAATTCAGTGATCTTGGTTACATATATCTGTGCAAATGTATGTATAAGCCCCCAAGCCGCGTCAAGGCCTCTCTGTATATATTGGGGGTCCCTAGCGCTATATCTAGGTCCAGGGCGTGGCACTCCAAAAATCAGCATAAGTCAGACAGCCCAGGGCAGCATACCAGTGAAAAATCTATAATGTTAATAGATTAGTGTTAAGAAGTCGAAGCTATAGAGAAAGTGATACAAAAATGAGATGTACTTAAAATAAGAAATGTTACAGAAATTAGTATGTGATAAGTGTTAATAAAGTGTAAGGGTATGCCACACTAAAGCCATCCAGCTCAGCCAATCCGGAGGCACCACATCCCACACCTCCACAACCCCAATCTAGGTCTATGATTAACCAGCAAGGAGCCACATGATAATGGCTCCCTGCTACAATATAGCTAAGCTAATGTCACGATCCGGGTATCTGGACGCCATTACTTACCCTTCAGATGCCTCCTAAGGCTGGCTCAGCATTCCAGGACCGGATCCCGCTGTTCCTGAGTTTCCACATGCAGAATGTCAGAGTGGTGATTTCATCAGCCGCGGCCTCCGCTGTGCCCGCGTGGTTAAATGTGCGCTTGTCAGTCTGGCGTCTCCTGTGGCCGGCGTCGCCATTACTGTTTCAATTCTCACATGGATTACAAACCAAACTTCCCTCCAAGTGTCTGCATGGGCGCAGCCATCTTGGATTTTGTCATCTGATTATTTCCACCAATCTGCTGTCTGTATTGTTGATTTGCATAATTGCCTAGCCAACCCCTTCCTTGCTGCAGGTATAAGTATGCTGTGCCTGAGCAAGGAAGGCGTCAGTGCTTTGGTTGTCTAACCTAGTTCCAGTTTGTCTCTCTCCTGTGGTTGTCTTCCAGGTTCCAGCTCCTGTCTCCAGACTTCTGCTATAGAGACCCGCACCAGCATTCCATCTGCGGTGTAGCCTGACTCTCCGATCCATTCTGGACTCACCTGTTTCCAGCTCAAACAATCACCTGCTTCCAGCCCAGCTTCCAGCAGTGTACAGCTTCTCTTAAAGGGCCGGTGTCCTTTCTGCAGTTTACCACTCTCCACCGGTATTATTATTTCACCGCTCTCAAACAATCACCTGCTTCCAGCCCAGCTTCCAGCAGTGTATAGCTTCTCTTAAAGGGCCGGTGTCCTTTTCTGCAGTTTACCACTCTCCACCGGTATTATTATTTCACCGCTCTCAAACTCCAAACTTCATTATTATTTCATCGCTCTCAAGTTCGTTTATTATTTAACTGGTTCCAGCCAGTATCCACTCCGTACCAACAACAGTCTGGTTCCAGCCAGTATCCATAGCAGCCGTTTTACCTTCAGCAGCCCAGCCTTTCCTGGAACATCAGCTGGTACGATCCTGGGTTCTCTCCATTGCTACAGTCAGGCCTGGTAAGGACTTTCCAACTAGAAGATTATAAGAACTGTCTCACACTACCAGTGCCTGTGGCCCTTGCCACCCTGTAGTACCCAGGAATTGTATTTATCCTCTGTTGACTTTTATGTTTCCTTTTACTGCTGCTGTGTTATGGAGTTTGTCATAATAAACATCATTGACTTTTATCCTGGTTGTCGTGGTCACGCCTTCGGGCAGTTATTCTACATGTTACTTACATGTCTAGGGGTCTGATACAACCTCCCAGGTTCCGTTACATCTCAGCCCCTACAACTGAGGCTGCCTCCCGTCAGCTCAGGCCCTCAGTTGTGACAGTAAGCACTGACCTAATGAATCCAGCCGGAGACCAGGATCAAGCGGCCAGGCCGATGCAAGAACTGGCAGCCCGACTTGAACATCAGGAGGCTGCACAGGGCCACATCATCCGCTGTCTCCAGGATCTCTCTACATGGCTGGATGGGATTCAAACGACCCTCCGTGGACCTGGCACGTCCGGTGCGTCCACTACAGTGACACCAGCTGTAACCCCACCCACCTTACCCATTTCCAGTCCACATCTTCATCTTCCAACGCCAGCAAAATTTGATGGATCTCCAAGGTTCTGCAGGGGATTTCTCAATCAATGTGAAATCCACTTTGAGCTTCTACCTGGCAATTTCTTCAGTGACCGTACCAAAATTGCCTATATCATCTCCCTTCTCAGTGGCTCAGCCCTTGACTGGGCATCACCTTTATGGGAGAAGTCTGATCCCCTGCTATCCCCCTATACTGACTTTGTAGCTACATTCAGGCGCATCTTCGACGAGCCAGGCCGGATAACATCTGCTTCATCTGAGATTCTCCGTTTACGCCAGGGAACACGTACTGTGGGACAGTATCTTATACAGTTTAAAATCCTGGCATCCGAACTGGCATGGAACGACGAGGCCCTGTATGCTGCATTCTGGCATGGCTTATCAGAACGCATCAAGGATGAGTTAGCTACCAGAGACTTGCCCTCTAAGTTGGATGAGCTAATTTCTCTTTGCACGAAGGTTGATCTACGTTTCAGAGAGAGAGCAACCGAGCGAGGAAGATCATCTACTCCTAAATCTTCTGCTCCTCCTCCTCGTCAACCATCTCCATCCAAGGATGAGCCTATGCAAATTAGTCGTTCCCGTCTATCTCCCGCTGAGCGCCGAAGACGTCTCTCTGAGTCTCTCTGTCTCTACTGTGCAGCTCCGTTGCACACTATCAATGCCTGTCCCAAACGTCCGGGAAACTCCAGATCCTAGCTCGCCAAGGAGAGGGCCGGCTAGGAGTAATGATCTCCTCTCCATCTCCTCATGACTGTAACCTCCCAGTGTCGCTCCAAATTGCTCAACGTTACAGGAACGTCATTGCCCTCCTTGATTCCGGAGCAGCTGGGAATTTCATAACCGAAGCTTATGTTAAACGGTGGTCCCTACCCACCGAGAGACTGTCCTCGTCCATCTCTTTGACTGCCGTGGATGGCAGCAAGATTTTTGACGCAGTCATTTCCTTAAGGACTCTTCCAGTTCGTCTGAGAGTGGGAGTTCTTCATTCTGAGTATATTTCTTTTTTAGTGATTCCAAGAGCCACACATCCAGTGGTTTTAGGCCTTCCATGGCTCCGTCTCCACAACCCATCAATTGACTGGACGACTACGCAAATACTGGCATGGGGTCCCTCCTGTGCTGAGACTTGTTTAGCCAAAGTTCTTCCTGTTTGTTCTTCCTTCCCCAGGTCATCTGATGTTCCGCCTCCTCCATATCAAGACTTCACGGACGTGTTCAGTAAAGCCTCTGCTGATATCCTTCCTCCTCATAGAGAATGGGACTGCCCAATCGACCTCATTCCAGGGAAGGTTCCACCGCGAGGCCGAACTTATCCGTTGTCTCTGCCTGAGACACACTCCATGGAAGAGTACATCAAAGAGAACCTGGCGAAGGGTTTCATCCAACCATCTTCTTCTCCAGCCGGCGCAGGCTTCTTCTTCGTTAAGAAGAAAGACGGTGGTCTGCGTCCGTGCATCGACTACAGAGGTCTGAACGACATTACCGTCAAGAACCGATACCCTTTACCCCTGATTACCGAGCTCTTTGATAGAGTTAGTGGTGCAACTATTTTCACAAAGCTGGACTTGAGGGGTGCCTACAATCTCATCCGAATCCGTGAGGGTGACGAGTGGAAGACCGCCTTTAACACCCGTGACGGACATTATGAGTACCTCGTCATGCCCTTCGGATTGAGCAACGCTCCAGCAGTCTTCCAGCACTTCGTGAATGAGATTTTCAGGGACATCTTGTACCGCCATGTCGTGGTTTATCTAGACGACATCCTCATCTTTGCTAATAATCTCGAAGATCATCGTTTCTGGGTAAAAGAGGTTCTTTCCCGTCTCCGTGTCAATCACCTCTATTGTAAATTGGAGAAGTGTGTGTTTGAAGTTAAAACCATTCCGTTTCTAGGTTACATTGTGTCCGGTTCTGGACTAGAGATGGATCCTGAGAAACTCCAAGC
The DNA here is from genome assembly GCF_028390025.1 of Pseudophryne corroboree. Taxonomy (NCBI): domain Eukaryota; kingdom Metazoa; phylum Chordata; class Amphibia; order Anura; family Myobatrachidae; genus Pseudophryne; species Pseudophryne corroboree. The sequence continues at coordinate 69,430,433 of NC_086455.1, forward strand.
AATCCAGAATTGGCCTATACCCTTAAGCCTCAAAGGGGTCCAGAGGTTCTTAGGGTTCGCCAATTATTATAGAAAATTTATACGAGACTTTTCCACCATTGTGGCGCCTATCACTGCATTAACCAAGAAAGGTGCTAATCCGTCCAAGTGGTCCGAGGAAGCTACACAGGCCTTTCACCTTCTGAAGCAACGGTTCATCTCTGCACCAGTTCTGAAACAGCCCGACACCGACTCTCCTTTTATCTTAGAGGTAGATGCCTCCTCCGTTGGAGTAGGAGCAGTGTTATCCCAGAGGGCCAAAGATGGACATCTACATCCTTGCAGTTTCTTCTCCCGGAAGTTCTCCCCAGCTGAGCGCAACTATGCCATTGGCGATCAGGAGTTGCTAGCCATCAAGCTCGCTCTGGAGGAGTGGAGATACCTGTTGGAGGGAGCTTCCCACTCAATCACCATACTTACCGACCACAAAAATCTTTTATATCTCAAAGGCGCACAATGTCTGAATCCTCGTCAGGCCAGATGGGCACTTTTCTTCTCTAGGTTTGACTTTAAACTCCAGTTCTGTCCGGGTTCTCAGAATCGTAAGGCCGATGCCCTTTCCCGCTCATGGGAGCAAGAAAATGAGTCCGAGTCTGCAGACAAGCATCCTATTATTAATCCGTTGGCATTCTCCACGGTAGGGATGGACTCTACGCCTCCACCAGGGAAAAGTTTTGTTAAGCCAGTTCTAAGGAAGAAGCTCATGCATTGGGCCCATGCTTCCCGTTTTGCTGGACATACAGGCATTCAGAAAACCCTTGAATTTATTTCTAGGTCCTACTGGTGGCCAACTCTGAAGAAGGACGTTATGGAATTTATTGCCTCCTGCCCAAAGTGTGCCCAACACAAAGTCTCCCGCCAGTCGCCTGCGGGGCAACTGGTTCCATTATCTGTTCCCCGTCGACCTTGGACCCATTTGTCGATGGACTTTGTTTCCGATCTACCTATCTGCAACAAGTTTAATACCATCTGGGTGGTAGTTGACCGGTTCACCAAGATGGCACATTTCATCCCTCTCACCGGTCTTCCGTCAGCTTCCAAGTTGGCTCAAGTGTTTATACAAGAGATCTTCCGACTTCACGGTCTTCCTGAAGAGATCATCTCGGATCGTGGAGTACAATTTGTAGCCAAATTTTGGCGAAGTTTGTGTCAAGCCCTCCAAGTCAAGTTAAAGTTTTCCACGGCTTACCATCCTCAGACCAATGGTCAAACCGAGAGGGTGAATCAGGACTTGGAGGCCTTCCTCCGTATATATGTGTCTTCCTCTCAAGATGACTGGGTTCAACTCCTTCCTTGGGCCGAGTTCAGCCACAACAATCAATACCATTCCTCATCTTCTTCTACACCATTCTTCATTAATTATGGATTCCACCCTAAAGTCCCAGAATTCCAACCGCTTCCCGCAACTTCTGTTCCAGCAGTGGATGTCACCTTGCATCAGTTTTCAAATAACTGGAGGAACGTCCGCGCAGCCCTGCTTAAAGCCTCATTCAGGTATAAGAAGTTTGCCGATAGGAAGCGTAGAGCGGTTCCTGCTCTCAAGGTGGGTGATCGTGTGTGGCTGTCCACGAAGAATTTGAGGTTGAGAGTTCCCAGCATGAAATTTGCACCTCGCTACATCGGACCCTTCAAGATTGAACAAGTCATCAATCCTGTTGCCTACAGGTTACAGTTACCATCCTTCTTGAAAATACCCAGGACATTTCATGTTTCTTTGTTGAAACCGCTGATCCTGAATCGGTTTCATTCCGCACTTCCTCCAGCTCCCAAAGTTCAGACTCAACGGGGAGTCGAGTACGAGGTGGCCAAGATTTTGGACTCACGTTTCCGTTACGGTCAGTTACAATACCTCATTGACTGGAAGGGCTATGGTCCTGAAGAACGCTCTTGGACCAATGCCTCAGACGTCCATGCTCCTGCCTTGGTCCGAAATTTCCACGCAAAGTTTCCTTTAAAGCCTAAGAAGTGTCCTGGGGCCACTCCTAAAGGGGGGGGTGCTGTCACGATCCGGGTATCTGGACGCCATTACTTACCCTTCAGATGCCTCCTAAGGCTGGCTCAGCGTTCCAGGACCGGATCCCGCTGTTCCTGAGTTTCCACATGCAGAATGTCAGAGCGGTGATTTCATCAGCCGCGGCCTCCGCTGTGCCCGCGTGGTTAAATGTGCGCTTGTCAGTCTGGCGTCTCCTGTGGCCGGCGTCGCCATTACTGTTTCAATTCTCACATGGATTACAAACCAAACTTCCCTCCAAGTGTCTGCATGGGCGCAGCCATCTTGGATTTTGTCATCTGATTATTTCCACCAATCTGCTGTCTGTATTGTTGATTTGCATAATTGCCTAGCCAACCCCTTCCTTGCTGCAGGTATAAGTATGCTGTGCCTGAGCAAGGAAGGCGTCAGTGCTTTGGTTGTCTAACCTAGTTCCAGTTTGTCTCTCTCCTGTGGTTGTCTTCCAGGTTCCAGCTCCTGTCTCCAGACTTCTGCTATAGAGACCCGCACCAGCATTCCATCTGCGGTGTAGCCTGACTCTCCGATCCATTCTGGACTCACCTGTTTCCAGCTCAAACAATCACCTGCTTCCAGCCCAGCTTCCAGCAGTGTACAGCTTCTCTTAAAGGGCCGGTGTCCTTTCTGCAGTTTACCACTCTCCACCGGTATTATTATTTCACCGCTCTCAAACAATCACCTGCTTCCAGCCCAGCTTCCAGCAGTGTATAGCTTCTCTTAAAGGGCCGGTGTCCTTTTCTGCAGTTTACCACTCTCCACCGGTATTATTATTTCACCGCTCTCAAACTCCAAACTTCATTATTATTTCATCGCTCTCAAGTTCGTTTATTATTTAACTGGTTCCAGCCAGTATCCACTCCGTACCAACAACAGTCTGGTTCCAGCCAGTATCCACAGCAGCCGTTTTACCTTCAGCAGCCCAGCCTTTCCTGGAACATCAGCTGGTACGATCCTGGGTTCTCTCCATTGCTACAGTCAGGCCTGGTAAGGACTTTCCAACTAGAAGATTATAAGAACTGTCTCACACTACCAGTGCCTGTGGCCCTTGCCACCCTGTAGTACCCAGGAATTGTATTTATCCTCTGTTGACTTTTATGTTTCCTTTTACTGCTGCTGTGTTACGGAGTTTGTCATAATAAACATCATTGACTTTTATCCTGGTTGTCGTGGTCACGCCTTCGGGCAGTTATTCTACATGTTACTTACATGTCTAGGGGTCTGATACAACCTCCCAGGTTCCGTTACATCTCAGCCCCTACAACTGAGGCTGCCTCCCGTCAGCTCAGGCCCTCAGTTGTGACAGCTAAGAGCTACCTCCCACCTTGGAGCAACCCCATAATGCTCCATATTGCATATCAGGACCTGCATCTCCTCCTAATGCAAGCTCCTCTCTGCCTCTCACAACAAACATATATAGTGGCAGATGCTCAATTAGCTTAGTGATATCATTTAGGTGCTTGAAAGGGAGGGGTATTTCTAAGCAGGAAAAAAACACATTTTGTTTCCCCCAGCACCCTGAATAATAGCAGTAACCAGATTTAACTCCCATACAATATCACATTCTAATTTCTTTAACCCTATTTCTCTCTGCACATGTTATATTTGCCCCACCCCCCTGCAGTGCACATGGGTTTGCCCATTTGCTAACAAATTTGCTGCTGCAATCATTTCTGAATTAGGCCCATGGATAGAGAAGGTATGAAAAATTCCAAAAACAGGTAAAAAAAACAAAAAAAACGGTGTCTACCTTTTTTTATGTCGACCATTTTCCTGTCTACCTTTTGACCCTGTCTACCTTTTGACCCAGTCAACCTTTTGTACTGTCTACCATTTTCATGTCGACCTTTTGACCCTGTCTACATTTGACCCTGTCAAACTTTTGTACTGTCTACCCATTTCGTGTCGACCTTTTGACCCTGTTGACCTAATGTCTGTCTAACATATGGTGTCTATCTAATGACTGTCTAACAAGACACTGTCTGTCATCCGGATACCCTCCCAGCCAGGGGCGTTTTAAGAGAGGAGGAGGCCCGTGTTCAGCCTCCTCCGTTTGGACCCCCTCCTCTCTGCCCGGAGTGCTGTAGACTCTGAGAACTAGAGGGCTCAGACTTTACTGCGCATGCGCAGATCTCCGGGAAAATGGCGCAGCGGCCATTTCCCCTGAGATTTCTCTACTGCGCATGCGCAGAACTCTGTGAAAATGGCCACTGGGCCATTTTCACTGTGTTCTAACAGCGCTGCGGATGCTGGCGCTGGACTTCGGAGGGGTGAGTATTTTAAAAATGGGTGCAGTGTGTGCGGTGGGGGCCCCCTCTGGACTCAGGGGCCCGTGTGCACCACACACACTGCACCCATTATATAAACGCCAGGGCTCCCAGCCCATCACTGACCAGTAAATGAAGCACAGCAACTAACATAACAGCTAACCTGTCTACTGTTGTCCTATCATATCAGTGGTTGGCAATCCTTGTGTTGGTACAGTGGTCCCATTAAAAACACTGAAGCAGCAACTGTGTGTACAAATGTGCAAAGTTTGAGGCACCCACAGTCAACAGTCAACCCCATATGGTCGACATGGAAAAGGTCGACTGGGTCAAAAGGTTGATAGGGTCAGGTAAAAGGTAGACACTGGAAAAGGTTGATGTGAAAAATGGTCGACACAAAAAAAGGGTGAAGCACAATTTTTACTTTTTTTGTGTGCTGTTTTCTCTGTCACAGCACATGGAACCCCGATTAGTGTACCTCGCAGATTACTATTCCCAATCTTAGTCTAAGTGGACGGTAAAGTTGAAAAAAATGAACGAATCCCCAAAAACATGTTGACGATATGTGTATCGACCATTTAAACGTCGATCATAAGCACTGTCAGCTTTTTACATGTCAGTCTTTTGACCATATCGACCTAATGCCTGTCATCCTATTATGTCATTCATTGTTTTATGTGCCCTCTAAACTATAGCAGCCTAGAAAACCGCCTGATGGTAGCACTGGTCCTGGCAGAGTCAGGAATTGGCATACCAGTTACAGGCCTCTCATATCATTTTGTATTCTCAGGATATTAAGTGTGTCAGGACCACCTTGCATGAAACAACCTACTCGTTTTTAAATTGGCATGAATGAAAGCTGATACCACACAGGCACTTTTTAAGCAACAATTATGCAAATATGTTCCCATTGACTTCTATGAAATGTTATTGGAGACCTGATATTTTCTAGCCTTCCTCGCTTGACCTCATGGGAAAAGTCTGGCTAATTTAAGGCGTTCATTGATAACATCCGTTAACCAAACCTTCTGGGGACATCAAATTCAGGGGGGAGATTTATTAAAAATTGGCCAAAGGTATGGGGGACATTTATCAGAGCTTAGAAAGAGATAAAGTAGAGAGAGAGATAAAGCACCAACCAATCAGCTTCTAATGTCCCTTTCACACAGGACACTTGGAGATTATGTAATATCCAAGCGATCTGAGCTTGACAATCAGCAGACTTTTAAGCATTTTCCACATCATGTATGACCTGGGTCTGCCCTCCACACTGCAGCCGACCTGAGTAAATCCTTTTGCACTGAGCCAGGACCTGGATTGCAGCAGCATGTCCCAGTAGTAACCCGGGTCAGAGACTTATAACTGCCATGTGACAGGCTGTGTTTTAAAAATGACAGGAGCTGATTGGTTGGTAGTTTACTTCTCTCCACTTTACCTCTTTCTAAGCTTTGATAAATTTCCCCCTCCGCATCAGACAAGACAAAGCTACACCGTTACAAACACCTAATACACAGCTGATTTATTTTTTGATGTTAATAGACAATTTCTTGTTTAAATGAGAATTGTTTAACTATTTTGAAAGTACCATGGTTGATTGTTTTATCATGCAAGAGCCATAGAACAGGAAGCTGAGGGAGGGGTTACACTCCGGTGCCCTCAGCTTTGGTCCTTGAATGTATTAGGATGCATATTAGAATACTTCCACATATTCCAGGACAAGGAATGAAACGTGGATGGACGTTATCAAGGAATGAAACGTGGATCTCTTGACCATTCAAGAACAATCACAGAGAAACTTTTATATATTCTCATTAACAATGAAAATCTGATAAACTCTGAAACGTTTCTTTCTCCAACTTTTTCACAGGGAAGCTACATCAGCTCAATCTGACCGAGAGTCTGATTCTTTGTAATGCTCATATTTTCTGAAAGGGGAAATTGGGGATAAAGGGCAGGGTTACAACAAGTGCATCTGTGGCCTTGCATTAATGTGATAGTGGTCTGTGGCAGGTAATGTGTGCTAGCATTAGCAAGAACGGCTCAGTCCCATCAGACTTTCTCAGACAGAAAGGAAACCAGGAAACTCGCTCATTTGAGTATATTGTGGCTAAACGTGTTTCAAAATAAGCAACAGAAAAGTTGGACGGGGATCAAGTATTTCCCTACTTTAGCATTGCTTGTGACATGCCAAACTGTGCACGGGGAGATTCTTGTCTGGGGTCAAATCAGAGTCAGGAGCTGCATCCAGGTGAAAGTGTTGGCTTGTGTTACTGCGCTGGCAAGGATTTGGCACTTAACCCAGCGCCTGCTGGAACCTCTGACCAAATATTCCAAAATCAACACACAAATTAACATCTCAGAAACAGAATGAGACGGAAAACAACGTTTAATGTGACGTCTAATTAAACAACACAACATAAAACATTTTTAAGAAATGTTATAGGCACTTAAAGCTCCTTGGTCTATGGACCATGGGCCTAATTCAGACCTGATCATAGTTGTGCTAAATGTAACACATCTATGATCAGTCGCACAGATCAGTCGCACAGGGCTAGACCGCCGCGCATGTCATGCCCGACACCCCCACACAAGTACAAAAGCATCGCACAATGGTGGTGCTTTTGTACTGGAAGAGTAGCTTCTTACCAGTGCAGCTCCTGCATGCTGGCAGGGATCTACTCATCGCTGTGAGCTCTGTGTGACGTCATGCAGCCGCCGTGGCCGCCCCCCCCCCCCCAATGGTCCGGGCATGCCTGCATTTCACGGACAGTGCAGGCCCCCTAAACGGAGGCCAAACGCAGCCGGACCGCCCCCTCCCGCCCAGCAACCGCCTCTGACTGTCAATCAAGCAGAGGCGATCTCAGGGCTGAGACAGCCATCGGCTGTCTGGCATGCGCCGGTGCACTGCGGTGCCTACGCATGCGCAGTTCAAACCTGATCGCTGCTATCAGGTCTGAATTAGGCCCCATATTCGGTAAGGACTGCAGATGATCTGCTACCGGACCCACCTTTCTGTCCATAACTTCCACTCCAGTCCTGGCAGTCCCCCCCTGATGGTGACCCTGTATCCATGTGTACAGGGCCATAACTAAAGGTGTATGACAGGTGCGGCTGCCCAGTGAACAGTGCAAAAGATTGAGGAATAAGCACCTCTGCTGCCCTAATGCAGGTTTCTTATGCTTTTGTGACATGAAATAACAACCCTTAAAGAGCAACCCGCTGCCTGGAGCGCTGCTGGTGTGTCTTTAGGCACTTCTGGCCTGTCTCTTCTGTGAACTGATGATGTTACACTTGTGTGTGAGGCATGAGGCATCCTAGGCTAGCACAGGCTACAGAAATGCATCTCCTAATACGGCTCAGCAGGTGGCAATAGAAATCAATGATGTTCATTTATTAAACCTACATTCAAGATGCAGTAAGTGTAACTCAGGTGGACCATACTGGCGGTGCAATGCATGCACCCAAGGGTACAGTATCTATTCATTAATTGTATTTTAATTATTATTTTTCTTATTTAAACAATTAACAAAAGAATGGGAATCATCTGGCTGCGTACAGAATTACGGAACAATATTGCAAATCATTATGCACCTAGACCATTAAATACATCTGTTTATCTATAATACGATGCACCAATTTGCTTACAGTAAAATGAAGAATAGATTTGCTGATTGTTGAACAGGGGGACAAGTTCTGCATGCTACTAGATTTTAGAACCCTGCCAGGATACAGAGACTTGCACACCTGCTTATAATGAGCTTAACATGTTACCCAAGTTCTTGCATAAATAACCAGGTTATTGTGTCTGTTAAGATTGCAAGCTTATTAGTATCTGTAAATGTGTAGATTTATTGTCCTAAACCTGCTAATGCAATATAGAGAGGGGCCGGGAGCGAGACATTATTACGCATGAGTTTATCCCACCTCTCACACTAGGTGGTCTTCTTAAAATAAATAGCTTAGTGAATGGCACTGCGTAGCACTAATTGGCCAACTGTTAAAGCCAATTTCATTGTGTTTGTGCTATTACAAGTGTAAACAAAGGTGAGATTACCAGTGGCAAATAGATTAGGGGTTTACATTTAAACATTTAGCAGCTAATTTCGAAGTAAACAGTGCACTAATAGATTTTTTTGTACTAACAAGCTGACAACACCAGTTCCTGAGCATATTACCAGTTAGGTATCACTTGGAGACATAGCTGAAAATAATGTAAAATTGTTACTGTTGCTTTTTAGAATGTTATTTTTTTTTTTTATTTAATTTAATTTATCTTACATCTGCGCTTCAAATACATCTAGGGGATCATACTGTGTACAAGCCACAAAATTTGCATAATTTAACCGAAAGGGGAGATGTATCAAGTCTTGGAGGGAGATAAAGTGGAGAAGTTCTTTCAGAAATTGTGATAGATAAATGGTAGAGAGAGGCTGATTGGTTTGATTGGTTGCTTTGCACAAATTATCCAAGGCTTGATACATGTCTCCCTTGGTAAGAGTATTTTTGCTCATATGCCAAGTTTCCGAAGCCACCAAAATGATAGCAAATGTTCCCACAGGAAGACATCACAGGCCCTTACCACCAAACTGTGTCTATGTCTCAGACTGCTTCCTCTATGTGTAATAAACCCATTTCCTTTTTGCCATCATTTGCTAAATGCTAAAATATCCCTCATACCGACAAAATAACTCGACTCTGCTCCTGTCACAGTGTAGGAGCCGACACTGCACCCAGGTAGTCTCCGAGGGGCAGCCCAGCATCTCCGGGACCTCTGGAGTAATTAAAACAGCGGTTGGGCCGTGAGGTCACGCCCCTTCATGTGAAACTACGCCCCTTTTTGCAGGCACACGGGAGTATATCCTCCGCACCAGGTGTAACAGACCATAGTGACACTCCTGGTGAAAGTACTCTTAAGAATCTAGAGCAACACTTTTTGTTTCATGTCAAAATACCTCAAAATATCAATAAAGCTGTATGAGTTATGCTAACCTGACCTATTGAGAGGGGTGGTCTTCAGGTTGCCGAATGTCGGGATCCCGGCGCACAGTATACCGACGCCGGAATCCCGACACCCGGCATACCGACAGATATTCTCCCTCATGGGGTCCACGACCCCCCTGGAGGGAGAATAAATAGCGTGGCGTGCGTAGCACGCCACCGTGCCTGCAGCGTGGCGAGAGCAGCGAGCGTGCAAGGGGCTCATTTGCGCTCGCCACGCTGTCGGTATGCTGGCGGTCGGGCTCCCGGCGCCGGTATGCTGGTCGCCGGGAGCCCGGCCGCCGGCATACCATACTACACCCATTGAGAGGACATGGAAGTCCTGACATATAATATATTGCTAAAGACATCCTTCCATTTTTTTTCACCAAGTAGAGCAGTTAAAGTGTGTAGTGTTACAATAATCCTTAGTACACTACCCATCAGAATTAGACTTTATTCCCGCAAAGTTTACCTACTCTACTACAGCTCCACAATACATTGTACAGTGATTAAGTATTTTTTGGGGTTTGGCGGAAAAAAATCTGTAAACAATTAGGGTTAGGCCATTAGTTATAGTTGAAAAGAAGAGGATTGATGTCATTATTCCTAGGTATAGAAAGCATGTGCCTTTTCTAATTACATCCTTTTTTTTATTTTTTTAATTTCACCAAATGGAGTATGATAGGACACAAAGCTTAGGGAGCTGGGCAACTGTTGTCGCTGGCGACACCTGTGTCCACTTTGCGGGTTGCATTGAGAGGGTGGAATGCTGCACCTGCGCAGAACTTGCACCAATATTTAGATTATTATTATTATTATCCTTTATTTATATGGCGCCACAAGGGTTCTGCAGCGCCCAATTACAGAGTACATAAACAAATAATCAAACAGGAAAACAGAAACTTACAGTTGACAATAATATAGGACAAGTACAGGGTAAATAAACATAGCTACATCAGCAGATGACACTGGAATAAGTATCAGCTGGCAGAAGACTGCTGGATTTGGTGCAGTTGAAGATTATTTAAGTAAGAAAAAGGATAAGCACATGAGGGAAGAGAGCCCTGCTCGTGAGAGCTTACATTCTAAAGGGGAGGGTTAGACAGACAGGGGTGACACAGACGGGGTACATAAAGAGCGTGGAACAGAGGGTTAGGATGAGAATTGGCTGGGTTTGGTGAAGAAGTGGATCTTGATAGCTCGTTTGAAGTTTTGGGTGTGGTATAAAAGACAGATAGTGTCTAGTTAGACAGTCAATAGATAGACACCATATGTTAGACCAGAGGTTCCCAAACTGTGTGCCATGGGTGCCTCTGGACACTTGCAGGAGTGCCCTGGGTTGGTGGTCCAGGACCAATTCAATTATTCATGGTCAATATAATAGGCAAAACCAGTGCTGGTGGCTGCCAGTCATAAAATATGTGGCCAAACAGAAGCAAATCTTGTCCCTCACCACACAACTGTCCCTAAGGATGACATATAAACGCAATCTACTTAATGTAATATTTCTTTCTAAATTTCACAATAAGAAATTTTTTGCTTAGGGATGCCGTGAAAAAAATTCTGATATTCTAGGGCGCCGTGATTCAAAAAAGTTTGGAAACCACTGTGTTAGACAGACATTAGGTCGACAGGGTCAAAAGGATGACAGGGTCAAAAGGTCGACATGAAAAAAGGTTGACAGGGTCAAAAGGTCGACATGAAAAAAGGTTGACAGGGTCAAAAGGTCGACAGGGTCAAAAGGTCAACATGAAAATGGTCGACATAAAAAAGGTAGACACCATGTTTTTTGCATTTTTGTGGTTTGTGTGGATAGTTTTGTCATCTGGGACCCCCAATTGTAGAAAGGCATACCCTCGCGGGGCTCACTTCACTCGCCACGCTTCGGGCTCGGTGGCTCGCTGCACTTGCCACAAGGTTTATAAACAACTCTATGCCTACATGGATAGAGAAGGTATAAAATAGTCCAAAAATGTTAAATTTAAAAAAAAAAACATTTGTATATCTTTTTTTATGTCGACCATTTTCTTGTCGACCTTTTGACCCTGTCGACCTTTTGACCCTGTCGACCTTTTGACCCTGTCGACCTAATGTCTGTCTCACATATGGTGTCTATCTATTGACTGTCTAACTAGACACTATCTATCTATCAACCGGATACCGAAGTTTTGTAGAGAGGTGGAGAGTCTGAGGGGGAGAGGTATGGAATTCCAGAGAAGTGGTGCAGCACGTGAAAAATCTTGGAGGTAGGAGTGGGAGGAAGTAATCCATAGGCAGGAGAGTCGGTATGCATTAGCAGAGCAACCTCTTTGATGGTCCATAAAATAGATGTATATTTTATGAGTTGATGATGATGACTGCTGTGTACAGTATGTGCTAGGTTTGTGAATAAATACAAGGAATTACCCTGGTAGTTTTATTCCCTTTTGGAGGTTCAGATCTGCAAAACAGTGTTGTATGTTTCATATGACACATTTGTCTGTCTATATATTAGACAAAGCAGCATGTTCCCCTGTTAAGAGGATAATTCATTATACCGTACTGTTCTCTCGATTTGAGATGAGCCTTTCATTAATGTGTCCAAACGTACTGTCCAAACCAATATTTATAATATCCATGAGTAGTATATATATTAACATTCATTCTGTCTTACTCACAAATCTTTCCCATTTTTGGCCTTTGCACCATATGGATACAGTTTCCTCTTGTTGCAGAGCATTAACAATATGCCATTCTTATCTCAAAACTGCAGAAAAGTAAAGTGGAAATAGCTGTAGTTATATCTTAAATATCTGTCTTCTATAAGACACACGTATTCCTGTGTGCTGAGAAGCCTCAACGTGTTTATTTTATTTTATGAGAATTAACACACCATAAACCTGGCCTATAGCTGCTGAATGCAAAGTACTTTAACACAATTGATTACTGCAGCAACAAATGGATCAACTTTACACCTACTCTGTATAATTAGGATGAGGAACGTTTAAACAAAGGAGACAGGATTTTATAGTATGGGAAGTAGTGTCTGACCACACCTGGCACACAAACGCTACATGCAAAGTGTTACTGCATACTAATATTGTCACTTTAAAATGCTGTGCTGGCTTTGAATAGCAAATATAAATGAATCTAATTGAATGAGCAGTCAAGGACAACTGACACTAATTTGCAGATTTATTTAAAATGACATTTTAATAACATTTATTTAGAAATTGAAGTGCAAAAGTCCAAATACAATGGAAGACCATGTTGATCACCAAAGTGCTCAGTGTAAGGTACTATAGCTCACTCTTCTAGGTTGCCACACTTCGGACATGGTGTCTCGCTCCTCCCTGCTTCACTTACCACAGGTTACTATTACAAATAGTTTATGACGTTGACCCAGTGCATTATGGGAAAAATCCTCTCCACAAAGGGAATCTAGATGCTACCTTAGGGTCAGAGTTAGGCACTTAGGCGAGGGTTAGGCTGCCGGAGGGGATGGTTAGGGTTATGCACTTGGTGGAGGGTTAGTGTTAGGCTAGGGAGGGGAGGGGTGGTTAGGAATAAGCACTTGGCAGAGGGTTAGGCTGCTGAAGGATTAGATTATAGTCTTATAGAGGGTGATATTATTGTTACGCACCAGGGGAAGGGTTAGGGTTAGGCACTATGGGCAGGTTTAGGATTACTGTTAAAATAATAATAAAAAAATGGGTCAACCTTTTCTGTGGTGACCACTTGCATGCCCAGGCCCGCCATCAGGGGGGTGCTGCGGGCACAGCCATCCCTGGCCCGGCCTGTCTGACAGAAAGGGGAGGGCCGGGGCCCCACTCATGCTGCTGCCCGCTCGCCGCCGCCTGCCCGCAGCCACCGTCCGTCCGCCGCCACTGCCTCTGTGTATGTGCCCACTCCCCACCGCAAGCAGGCTATTGAAAATGTCCCTCTTAAGATGGCCGCTGCCTCCTCAGAGGAGACAGTTATTAAAGATACTAGAGGAGGCTCTAGTAGCTTTAATAACTGTCTCCTCTGAGGCAGTGGCTATTTTGGGAGGGACATTTTAAATAGTTTTACAAGAAGCAGGCTGCTGTACAGCCTGCTGCGGCAGCAGAGAAGGGAGGAGGACGAGCAGAACCCCTGAAAATGATTAGAACCCCATTACAGGTAATGGGGCATTACTGTGTGGGGCATTCAATAATATGATGATGGGGGCATAGGAATTATTATTATCATTATTTTTTAAATATGTATTTTTTATTGTATTTATTTATTTATATATATTTATTTTATTTTTATTTTATTTTTATTTTTTGGGGGGCCCTGCCTATTTGGCCAGTCCCTGGCCCCATAATTTCTGATGGCAGCCCTGTGCATGCCAACCTTTTGAACCTCAACATTTTGACACTGTCAACTATCAGGTGTCGACTTATTGACTGTCTGTCTATGTACTGTCTATCCTTCAATCCACACCCAGCTTTTCCTGTACAAAAATTGTCACAAACTGTTAAGGTCCCCTCAAATATGCACATGGGTGTAATTAACCTTTAAAAGTTACAACAAGTAGAGGCATGAAAATGTGTAGTATGCCCTTGTAAGGCAATTTCTGCCTGGATATAAAATAAGATATTTATTCAAAGCAGTGATCCCATGAAAATGCGTGGTTCTGTGCTCTGTAACTACCATAGAAACCACAGTCACGTGGCACTGGATGTAGTGGCCACAGAGGCTTTGGAAAGCCCATCTGAGTTCTGTCTTCACTGTGACCTCCTCCTCCTCCTTCTACCTCTTTTGACATTATTTGATGTGCAAGGAGCTATGAGCTTCTGTGTGTGTGTGACTGGTAGCCATACTTACTTGCCCTCCAGAGAGAAATTGAAAAGAAGATAATGAACGGTAGCAAATCAGCTAAAAAGATAGTTTTGCAAACTAATAAAATAATGACAGCGAGTCTACTCTAGCCTGGCATAGCCTTCGTGCTAGTGGCAACTTAAGCTGTAGCTAGTCCAGGCTAAGCGTACTATGGTTAGTTTTCTATCTATATACTAGTGATGTGCACCTGAAATTTTTCGGGTTTTGTGTTTTGGTTTTGGGTTCGGTTCCGTGGCCGTGTTTTGGGTTCGGACGCGTTTTGGCAAAACCTCACCGAATTTTTTTTGTCGGATTCGGGTGTGTTTTGGATTCGGGTGTTTTTTTCAAAAAACCCTAAAAAACAGCTTAAATCATAGAATTTTGGGGTCATTTTGATCCCATAGTATTATTAACCTCAATAACCATAATTTCCACTAATTTTCAGTCTATTCTGAACACCTCACAATATTATTTTTAGTCCTAAAATTTGCACCGAGGTCGCTGGATGGCTAAGCTAAGCGACCCTAGTGGCCGACACAAACACCTGGCCCATCTAGGAGTGGCACTGCAGTGTCACGTAGGATGGCCCTTCAAAAAAATACTCCCCAAACAGCACATGACGCAAAGAAAAAAAGAGGCGCGATGAGGTAGCTGTGTGACTAAGCTAAGCGACCCTAGTGGCCGACACAAACACCTGGCCCATCTAGGAGTGGCACTGCAGTGTCACGCAGGATGGCCCTTCAAAAAAATACTCCACAAACAGCACATGACGCAAAGAAAAATGAAAGAAAAAAGAGGTGCAAGATGGAATTGTCCTTGGGCCCTCCCACCCACCCTTATGTTGTAAAAACAGGACATGCACACTTTAACGAACCCATCATTTCAGCGACAGGGTCTGCCACAAGACTGTGACTGAAATGACTGGTTGGTTTGGGCCCCCACCAAAAAAGAAGCAATCAATCTCTCCTTGCACAAACTGGCTCTACGGAGGCAAGATGTCCACCTCATCATCATCGTCCGATTCATCACCCCTTTCACTGTGTACATCCCCCTCCTCACAGATTATTAATTCGTCCCCACTGGAATCCACCATCTCAGGTCCCCGTGTACTTTCTGGAGGCAATTGCTGCTGGTGAATGTCTCCATGGAGGAATTGATTATAATTCATTTTAATGAACATCATCTTCTCCACATTTTCTGGAAGTAACCTCGTACGCCGATTGCTGACAAGGTGAGCGGCGGCACTAAACACTCTTTCGGAGTACACACTGGAGGGAGGGCAACTTAGGTAGAATAAAGCCAGTTTGTGCAAGGGCCTCCAAATTGCCTCTTTTTCCTGCCAGTATACGTACGGACTGTCTGACGTGCCTACTTGGATGCGGTCACTCATATAATCCTCCACCATTCTTTCAATGGTGAGAGAATCATATGCAGTGACAGTAGACGACTTGTCAGTAATCGTTGGCAGGTCCTTCAGTCCGGACCAGATGTCAGCATCAGCAGTCGCTCCAGACTGCCTTGCATCACCGCCAGCGGGTGGGCTCGGAATTCGTAGCCTTTTCCTCGCACCCCCAGTTGCGGGAGAATGTGAAGGAGGAGATGTTGACGGGTCGCGTTCCGCTTGACTTGACAATTTTGTCACCAGCAGGTCTTTGAACCTCTGCAGACTTGTGTCTGCCGTAAAGAGAGATCCAAGGTAGGTTTTAAATCTAGGATCGAGCACGGTGGCCAAAATGTAGTGCTCTGATTTCAACAGATTGACCACACGTGAATCCTGGTTAAGCGAATGAAGGGCTCCATCCACAAGTCCCACATGCCTAGCGGAATCGCTCTGTTTTAGCTCCTCCTTCAATGCCTCCAGATTCTTCTGCAAAAGCCTGATGAGGGGAATGACCTGACTCAGGCTGGCAGTGTCTGAACTGACTTCACGTGTGGCAAGTTCAAAAGGTTGCAGAACCTTGCACAACGTTGAAATCATTCTCCACTGCGCTTGAGACAGGTGCATTCCACCTCCTTTGCCTATATCATGGCCAGATGTATAGGCTTGAATGGCCTTTTGCTGCTCCTCCATCCTCTGAAGCATATAGAGGGTTGAATTCCACCTCGTTACCACCTCTTGCTTCAGATGATGGCAGGGCAGGTTCAGGTGTTTTTGGTGGTGCTCCAGTCTTCTGTACGCGGTGCCTGTACGCCGAAAGTGGCCTGCAATTCTTCGGGCCACCGACAGCATCTCTTGCACGCCCCTGTCGTTTTTTAAATAATTCTGCACCACCAAATTTAAGGTATGTGCAAAACATGGGACGTGCTGGAATTTGCCCAGATGTAATGCACTCACAATATTGCTGGCGTTGTCTGATGTCACAAATCCCCAGGAGAGTCCAATTGGGGTAAGCCATTCTGCGATGATCTTCCTCAGTTGCCGTAAGAGGTTTTCAGCTGTGTGCCTATTCTGGAAAGCGGTGATACAAAGCGTAGCCTGCCTAGGAACGAGTTGGCGTTTGCGAGATGCTGCTACTGGTGCCGCCGCTGCTGTTCTTGCAGCGGGAGGCAATACATCTACCCAGTGGGCTGTCACAGTCATGTAGTCCTGAGTCTGCCCTGCTCCACTTGTCCACATGTCCGTGGTTAAGTGGACATTGGGTACAACTGCATTTTTTAGGACACTGGTGAGTCTTTTTCTGACGTCCGTGTACATTCTCGGTATCGCCTGCCTAGAGAAGTGGAACCTAGATGGTATTTGGTAACGGGGGCACACTACCTCAAGAAATTGTCTAGTTCCCTGTGAACTAACGGCGGATACCGGACGCACGTCTAACACCAACATAGTTGTCAAGGCCTCAGTTATCCGCTTTGCAACAGGATGACTGCTGTGATATTTCATCTTCCTCGCAAAGGACTGTTGGACAGTCAATTGCTTACTGGAAGTAGTACAAGTGGTCTTCCGACTTCCCCTCTGGGATGACGATCGACTCCCAGCAGCAACAACAGCAGCGCCAGCAGCAGTAGGCGTTACACTCAAGGATGCATCGGAGGAATCCCAGGCAGAAGAGGACTCGTCAGACTTGCCAGTGACATGGCCTGCAGGACTATTGGCTTTCCTGGGTAAGGAGGAAATTGACACTGAGGGAGTTGGTGGTGTGGTTTGCGCGAGCTTGGTTACAAGAGGAAGGGATTTACTGGTCAGTGGACTGCTTCCGCTGTCGCCCAAAGTTTTTGAACTTGTCACTGACTTATTATGAATGCGCTGCAGGTGACGTATAAGGGAGGATGTTCCGAGGTGGTTAACGTCCTTACCCCTACTTATTACAGCTTGACAAAGGCAACACACGGCTTGACACCTGTTGTCCGCATTTCTGTTGAAATACTTCCACACTGAAGAGCTGATTTTTTTGGTATTTTCACCAGGCATGTCAATGGCCATATTCCTCCCACGGACAACAGGTGTCTCCCCGGGTGCCTGACTTAAACAAACCACCTCACCATCAGAATCCTCCTTGTCAATTTCCTCCCCAGCGCCAGCAACACCCATATCCTCATCCTGGTGTACTTCAACACTGACATCTTCAGTTTCACTATCAGGAACTGGACTGCGGGTGCTCCTTTCAACACTTGCAGGGGGCGTGCAAATGGTGGAAGGCGCAAGCTCTTCCCGTCCAGTGTTGGGAAGGTCAGGCATCGCAACCGACACAATTGGACTCTCCTTTGGGATTTGGGATTTCGAAGAACGCACAGTTCTTTGCTGTGCTTTTGCCGCAAGTCTTTTCTTTTTTCTAGCGAGAGGATGAGTGCTTCCATCCTCATGTGAAGCTGAACCACTAGCCATGAACATAGGCCAGGGCCTCAGCCGTTCCTTGCCACTCCGTGTCGTAAATGGCATATTGGCAAGTTTACGCTTCTCCTCAGACGCTTTTAATTTTGATTTTTGGGTCATTTTTTTACTGATCTTTTGTGTTTTGTATTTTACATGCTCTGTACTATGACATTGGGCATCGGCCTTGGCAGACGACGTTGATGGCATTTCATCGTCTCGGCCATGACTAGTGGCAGCAGCTTCAGCACGAGGTGGAAGTGGATCTTGATCTTTCCCTATTTTTTTAACCTCCACATTTTTGTTCTCCATATTTTGCGCATAACTAAAAGCCACCACAGGTATACAATGTAGATGGATGGATAGTATAGTATTATATTACTTATGGACGACGAGTGACGACACAGAGGTAGGTACAGCCGTGGCCTACCGTACTGCTGCTTATATATATAATATACTGTATAACGGACCTGGTGGACACTGTCAGCAGACTGCTAAACTAGTATGAAGAAAAAAACAACACCACAGGTATACAATGTAGATGGATGGATAGTATAGTATTATATTACTTATGGACGACGAGTGACGACACAGAGGTAGGTACAGCCGTGGCCTACCGTACTGCTGCTTATATATATAATATACTGTATAACGGACCTGGTGGACACTGTCAGCAGACTGCTAAACTAGTATGAAGAAAAAAACAACAACACAGGTATACAATGTAAATGGATGGATAGTATAGTATTATATTACTTATGGACGACGAGTGCACTGACGACACAGAGGTAGGTACAGCCGTGGCCTACCGTACTGCTGCTTATATATATAATATACTGTATAACGGACCTGGTGGACACTGTCAGCAGACTGCTAAACTAGTCTGAAGAAAAAAACAACAACACAGGTATACAATGTAGATGGATGGATAGTATAGTATTATATTACTTATGGACGACGAGAGCACTGACGACACAGAGGTAGGTACAGCCGTGGCCTACCGTACTGCTGCTTATATATATAATATACTGTATAACGGACCTGGTGGACACTGTCAGCAGACTGCTAAACTAGTATGAAGAAAAAAAAAACACCACAGGTATACAATGTAGATGGATGGATAGTATAGTATTATATTACTTATGGACGACGAGTGACGACACAGAGGTAGGTACAGCCGTGGCCTACCGTACTGCTGCTTATATATATAATATACTGTATAACGGACCTGGTGGACACTGTCAGCAGACTGCTAAACTAGTATGAAGAAAAAAACAACAACACAGGTATACAATGTAGATGGATGGATAGTATAGTATTATATTACTTATGGACGACGAGTGCACTGACGACACAGAGGTAGGTACAGCCGTGGCCTACCGTACTGCTGCTTATATATATAATATACTGTATAACGGACCTGGTGGACACTGTCAGCAGACTGCTAAACTAGTATGAAGAAAAAAAAAACACCACAGGTATACAATGTAGATGGATGGATAGTATAGTATTATATTACTTATGGACGACGAGTGACGACACAGAGGTAGGTACAGCCGTGGCCTACCGTACTGCTGCTTATATATATAATATACTGTATAACGGACCTGGTGGACACTGTCAGCAGACTGCTAAACTAGTATGAAGAAAAAAACAACACCACAGGTATACAATATAGATGGATGGATAGTATAGTATTATATTACTTATGGACGACGAGTGACGACACAGAGGTAGGTACAGCCGTGGCCTACCGTACTGCTGCTTATATATATAATATACTGTATAACGGACCTGGTGGACACTGTCAGCAGACTGCTAAACTAGTCTGAAGAAAAAAACAACAACACAGGTATACAATGTAAATGGATGGATAGTATAGTATTATATTACTTATGGACGACGAGTGCACTGACGACACAGAGGTAGGTACAGCCGTGGCCTACCGTACTGCTGCTTATATATATAATATACTGTATAACGGACCTGGTGGACACTGTCAACAGACTGCTAAACTAGTATGAAGAAAAAAACAACAACACAGGTATACAATGTAGATGGATGGATAGTATAGTATTATATTACTTATGGACGACGAGTGCACTGACGACACAGAGGTAGGTACAGCCGTGGCCTACCGTACTGCTGCTTATATATATAATATACTGTATAACGGACCTGGTGGACACTGTCAGCAGACTGCTAAACTAGGATGAAGAAAAAAAAACACCACAGGTATACAATGTAGATGGATTGATAGTATAGTATTATATTACTTATGGACGACGAGTGACGACACAGAAGTAGGTACAGCTGTGGCCTACCGTACTGCTGCTTATATATATAATATACTGTATAACGGACCTGGTGGACACTGTCAGCAGACTGCTAAACTAGTATGAAGAAAAAAACAACAACACAGGTATACAATGTAGATGGATGGATAGTATAGTATTATATTACTTATGGACGACGAGTGCACTGACGACACAGAGGTAGGTACAGCCGTGGCCTACCGTACTGCTGCTTATATATATAATATACTGTATAACGGACCTGGTGGACACTGTCAGCAGACTGCTAAACTAGTATGAAGAAAAAAACAACAACACAGGTATACAATGTAGATGGATGGATAGTATAGTATTATATTACTTATGGACGACGAGTGCACTGACGACACAGAGGTAGGTACAGCCGTGGCCTACCGTACTGCTGCTTATATATATAATATACTGTATAACGGACCTGGTGGACACTGTCAGCAGACTGCTAAACTAGTAAGAAGAAAAAAAAAACACCACAGGTATACAATGTAGATGGATGGATAGTATAGTATTATATTACTTATGGACGACGAGTGACGACACAGAGGTAGGTACAGCCGTGGCCTACCGTACTGCTGCTTATATATATAATATACTGTATAACGGACCTGGTGGACACTGTCAGCAGACTGCTAAACTAGTATGAAGAAAAAAACAACACCACAGGTATACAATATAGATGGATGGATAGTATAGTATTATATTACTTATGGACGACGAGTGACGACACAGAGGTAGGTACAGCCGTGGCCTACCGTACTGCTGCTTATATATATAATATACTGTATAACGGACCTGGTGGACACTGTCAGCAGACTGCTAAACTAGTCTGAAGAAAAAAACAACAACACAGGTATACAATGTAAATGGATGGATAGTATAGTATTATATTACTTATGGACGACGAGTGCACTGACGACACAGAGGTAGGTACAGCCGTGGCCTACCGTACTGCTGCTTATATATATAATATACTGTATAACGGACCTGGTGGACACTGTCAACAGACTGCTAAACTAGTATGAAGAAAAAAACAACAACACAGGTATACAATGTAGATGGATGGATAGTATAGTATTATATTACTTATGGACGACGAGTGCACTGACGACACAGAGGTAGGTACAGCCGTGGCCTACCGTACTGCTGCTTATATATATAATATACTGTATAACGGACCTGGTGGACACTGTCAGCAGACTGCTAAACTAGGATGAAGAAAAAAAAACACCACAGGTATACAATGTAGATGGATGGATAGTATAGTATTATATTACTTATGGACGACGAGTGACGACACAGAAGTAGGTACAGCTGTGGCCTACCGTACTGCTGCTTATATATATAATATACTGTATAACGGACCTGGTGGACACTGTCAGCAGACTGCTAAACTAGTATGAAGAAAAAAACAACAACACAGGTATACAATGTAGATGGATGGATAGTATAGTATTATATTACTTATGGACGACGAGTGCACTGACGACACAGAGGTAGGTACAGCCGTGGCCTACCGTACTGCTGCTTATATATATAATATACTGTATAACGGACCTGGTGGACACTGTCAGCAGACTGCTAAACTAGTATGAAGAAAAAAAAAAACACCACAGTATACAATGTAGATGGATGGATAGTATAGTATTATATTACTTATGGACGATGAGTGCACTGACGACACAGGTAGGTACAGCCGTGGCCTACCGTACTGCTGCTTATATATATAATATACTGTATAACGGACCTGGTGGACACTGTCAGCAGACTGCTAAACTAGTATGAAGAAAGAAAGAAAAACACAGGAGTGTTTTTCAGGCAGACAAACGTATACTGGACTGGTGGTCACCGTCAGCAAAACTGTGCACTGTACTCCTGCTATAACTGCTCCCCAGTCCCCACAATTAGGCAGTGTGAGCAGAGCAGTGCACTCAGCACAGATATATCATGCAGCAGTGCAGCACACTGAGTGAGCACAGATATGGCGGAGCGTTTTTTTTTCAGGCAGAGAAACAAACAAAGGATTAAACTCACTGGTGGTATAATCAAAACCCTGCACTGTACTCCCTAACAGCTGCTCCCCGTCCCCAATCCTCCCCACAATTATAAGTAAGTCACTCAGTCTTTATACTCAGTCTTTTTCTACTATAACGGAGAGGACGCCAGCCACGTCCTCTCCCTATCAATCTCAATGCACGTGTGAAAATGGCGGCGACGCGCGGCTCCTTATATAGAATCCGAATCTCGCGAGAATCCGACAGCGGGATGATGACGTTCGGGCGCGCTCGGGTTAACCGAGCAAGGCGGGAGGATCTGAGTCGCTCGGACCCGTGTAAAAAAAAGGTGAAGTTCGGGCGGGTCGGATTCCGAGGATCCGAACCCGCTCATCACTACTATATACTTTACTACACTATACCATTTCTGCGTATTTATATCTGTGTGTGTGTGTGTGTGTGTGTATATATATATATATATATATATACACAGAGAGAGAGAGACAAATAGTATATCTGAGTCCTTGTGTTGGAATGATGGGAGGCTTCTTCTGTCTGTCCATCAGACTTGGCATTGAACACATTCCGCCAGATTAGCCGCAAGCAGGTCCAAAGGAAGCTTTGTGATGTATATGACATATTACCATAGCATCTCTTTTCTTGGCAGTCAGTCCAGAGAAAGTCATTCACCAGAGTAATAAATGTCTCATAAAATACATTAAACTCCACATGCACAATTTGTTACACTACGGACTATATCCATAAAGAGATATATTGGTTTTACAAAACAACATGTACCAACTTGAATATTTAAAAGGATATTATATGGGAACCTGGCTGATTTTGAAAACATATGCCCAAATTTATAAAGAGGTCTTAACTGGTGGTCTAAATATTTGTCTAAAAATGATAAAATAAATGTATTCCTGATATGCTTAGGATTGGACACAAGTGCATCTGGGCATCGTAATCATGAATATAATGATGTATGTTTCATACTGGGCATGCGTGTACAGTTTGTGCCAATATTTAGTAGTGCAGTTACATATACAGTGTCAGACTTGGGCATGAAGGGCCCACCGGGTTAATGTAGTGGTAGGGGCCCATATTTAGAAGTGTGGCCAGTCCCCAGGTAGGCAAGTCTCCTGCATCCACCGCCAAGCTCCTGATCCCTCCTTGGCCCTCCACAACAGAGCACCAGTGAGTGGTCCTAGGGGGACCCACTGATTCGCGTCATCGCAGCACTGCCCCCCCCCCCTCCCACTATCAAGTGTCTGTTTCCTCGGAACTGTATAGCCACAATGATGTATTTGTGCCACCATACCTGCCGGACATGCCCCTTCCTGCCGGACACATCCCCTGTTCGCCGACCAGGCTGCCCTCTCCTGGAGGAGGGGGCAGCAATATCAGCAAGCATGGTGCATAGTGCACTGTACAGAATATACCATAGTCCTGTGTAGTATAAACTAACATGTATAAGGTATAATCCAAGTGCAGTCTGGAACCTGATCCCTAGAGGAGGAGTTGGGCCCTCTATTAGTGATGCCCACTGGGTGTTTCTTCTGTACCTCTGTGGGCTACCCCAACCCTATTCATATATATGGTTTTTTTTATCATAGTGAATTACATTGTTAATTTATAAACTCTGCTTCCCAGCACTGCTTTACTTTCACTTGCAAATATCTCAAAAGAAATCGTAAAAGAGCCATATGCTGGGTACACGCTGACAGATATACCGTGAACAGGTCTGCGGGTGTGTACACCTGATATGCCTGTGAACTACGTCATTCACAGACATATCACGTCAGCTGTGCAGCACAGCCAATGGACAATATATCTGCAGATATATCTGGCCATCTGGATGTGTGTACGGGCGGTCCGCTGACACTTGCTGTGGCTGATGTCATAACTGGGCTGACCATTTATCATGCAGCTGCTCCGATAAAAAAATGGCAGCTAACCACTGAACGGCGCAGTACCGAAGCATCCACAATTAGATTGCAGACACCTCAGGAGGCAGCCTCACACATGTTGGGCAGCTCCCTGCATGTGCAGAGCTGAACACAGATCTGGCTGCATGTACAGCCATCTGCATTCGTCTAATAACCCCCACTTTACATTGGCATTATCCTATCTAGCCCAATGTCAGAACAACCAGATATGGGCAACTTGACTGGAGAGTATCGGGTCTATTCATGAAGCAGTGAAAAGTGTGGAGAAGTAAGCCAGTGGAGAAATTGCCAATGGCAACCAATCAGCATTGAAGTAACATTTATAATTTGCATACTATATAATTGTATGGAGAAGCTGATTGGTTGCCATGGGCAACTTCTCCTCAGGCTCACTCCTCCACTCTTTTCACTGCTTCATGAATAGACCCATATGAGTCGTTCTCACTGGTCAGAATTGTTGCCTTATTGTAATGGAGTGATGGGAACATACTGTGATTGACTGTGTTGTCTCATTACTAGAGATGAGCGGGTTCGGCTCTCAGAGAACCGAACCCTACCGAACTTCACCATTCGAGTTCGGTTCCGAGCCAGGCTCGGGTTTTCCCGCATGACTCGGAAAGCCGAACGAGGCAAAACGTCATCATCCCGCTGTCGGATTCTCGCAGGATTTGGATTCCATATAAGGAGCAGCGCGTCCCCGACATTTTCACTCCGGCATTGGAGAGTGTACAGAGAGGACGTGTCTCCGTTCTCTCAGTGTCCTCAGTGTCCGTGGCTTGTGCTGAATCTGTCCAGTCACAGTGGTGGTGTCCTCTGCTGCCATATGTCCAGTGCTGTCCAGTGGTGCTGTGTTGTGCTGCATGGTGTGTTGTGCTGCATCAGTCACAGTGGTGGTGTCCTCTGCTGCCATATGTCCAGTGCTGTCCAGTGGTGCTGTGTTGTGCTGCATGGTGTGTTGTGCTGCATCAGTCACAGTGGTGGTGTCCTCTGCTGCCATATGTCCAGTGATGTCCAGTGGTGCTGTGTTGTGCTGTATCAGATCAGTGGTGGTGTGTTGTGCTGCATCAGTCACAGTGGTGGTGTCCTCTGCTTCCATATGTCCAGTGCTGTCCAGTGGTGCTGTGTTGTGCTGCATGGTGTGTTGTGCTGCATCAGTCACAGTGGTGGTGTCCTCTGCTGCCATATGTCCAGTGCTGTCCAGTGGTGCTGTGTTGTGCTGCATGGTGTGTTGTGCTGCATCAGTCACAGTGGTGGTGTCCTCTGCTGCCATATGTCCAGTGATGTCCAGTGGTGCTGTGTTGTGCTGTATCAGATCAGTGGTGGTGTGTTGTGCTGCATCAGTCACAGTGGTGGTGTCCTTTGCTGCCATATGTCCAGTGCTGCTTGCTGTGTTGTCCTGCAGCAGACCAGTGGTAGTGTCCTGGGCATCAGTCAGTCCAGTAACCATTCACAGTGGTGGTGTCAACTGCTGCCATATGCCAGTGTTGCTGTATAATTATCTGTGTTGTCCTGCATCAGACCAGTGGTAGTGTCCTGTGCATCAGTCAGTCCAGTGACTATTCAGAGTGGTGGTGTCCTCTGCTGCCTTATGTCCAGTGCTGCTGTATAATAAGTCCCTTACAGTGTTGCTGTGTTGTCCTGCATCAGACCAGTGGTAGTGTCCTGGTCATCAGTCATTCCAGTGACCAGGCATTCACAGTGGTATACGCTGCTGCTATATGTCCACTGCTACAGTATTATAATAATAATAATAACAACCACAAGTCCCTCACAGTGTTGCTGTGTTGTGCTGCAGCAGACCAGTGGTAGTTTCCTGACCATCAGTCATTCCAGTGACCAGGCAGTCACAGTGGTATACGCTGCTGCTATATGTCCACTGCTGCCATATAATAATAATAACAACAACAACAACAACAACAACAAGTCCCTCACAGTGTTGCTGTGTTGTGCTACATCAGACCAGTGGTAGTGTCCTGGCCATCAGTCATTCCAGTGACCAGGCAGTCACAGTGGTATACGCTGCTGCTATATGACCACTGCTGCCGTATTATAATAATAATAACAATAACAACAAGTCCCTTACAGTGTTGCTGTGTTGTGCTGCATCAGACAAGTGGTAGTGTCCTGGCCATCAGCCATCAGTCATTCGTTTGCCGCATATTGTGCTCTATAACTCCAGAAACATGATGGAGAACAAAAATTTGGAGGATAAACTAGGGAAAGCTCAAGAACCACTTCCTTCTAGTGCTGAAGCTGTTGCCACTAGCCATGACATAGACGATGAAATGCCATCGTCGTCTGCCAAGGCCAATGCCCAATGTGATAGTAGAGGGCATGTAAAATCCAAAAAGCCAAAGTTCAGTAAAAAGACCCAAAAAAAGAAATTGAAATGGTCTGAGGAGAAATGTAAACTTGACAATATGCCATTTACGACATGGAGTGGCATTGTGGCAAGGAACGGCGGAGGCCCTGGCCTATGTTCATGACTAGTGGTTCAGCTTCACATGACGATGGAAGCCCTCATCCTCCTGCTAGAAAAATTAAAATAGTTAAACTGGAAAAAGTACAAAAAAGAACTGTGCGTTCTGAGATGGTATCACAAATCCCCAAGGAGAGTCCAAGTGTGTCGGCGGTTGCGATGCCTGACCTTCCCAACACTGGACGGGAATAGGTTCCTCCTTCCACCATTTGCACACCCCCTGCAAGTGCTGGAAGGAGCACCCACAATCCAGTTCCTGATATTCTAATTGAAGATGTTACTGTTGAAGTACACCAGGATGAGGATATGGGTGTTGCTGGCGTGGAGGAGGAAGTTGACGATGAGGATTCTGATGGTGATGTGGTTTGTTTATGTCAGGCATCGGGGGAGACACCTGTTGTCCGTGGGATGAAGAAGCCCATTGTGATGCCTGGGCAAACTACCAAAAAAGCCACCTATTCGGTGTGGAATTATTTCTCCACAAATCCGGACAACAGGTGTCAAGCCGTGTGTTGCCTCTGTCAATCTGTAATAAGTAGGGGTAAGGATGTTAACCATCTAGGAACATCCTCCCTTTTACGTCACCTGCAGCGCATTCATCAGAAGTCAGTGTCAAGTTGTGAAACTTTGGGAAAGAGCTTAAGCAGTCCACTGACACCTAAATCCCTTCTTCCTCCTGTATCCAAGCTCCTGCAAGCCACACCACCAACTCCCTCAACATCAACTTCCTCCTCAACCAGGAACGTCAGTAGTCCTGCAGGCCATGTCACTGTCAAGACTGAGGAGTCCTCTCCTAACCAGGATTCCTCCGGAGGATCCTTGAGTGGTACGCCTGCTGTTGCTGCTGCTGCTGCTGCTGCTGTTGTTGCTGCTGGGAGTCGATCGTCATCCCAGAGGGGAAGTCTGAAGACCACTTGTACTACTTCAACTAAGCAATTGACTGTCCAACAATCCTTTGTGAGGAAGATGAAATATGACAGCAGTCATCCTGTTGCAAAGCGGATAACTGAGGCCTTGACACTTATGTTTGTGTTAGACGTGCATCCGGTATCTGCCATTAGTGCAGTGGGATTTAGACAATTGATGGAGGTATTGTGTCCCCGGTACCAAATCCCATCTAGATTCCACTTCACTAGGCAGGAGATACCGAGTATGTACAAAAATGTCAGAAAAAGAGTCACCAGTGTCCTACAAAATACGGTTGTATCCAGTGTCCACTTAACCACGGACATGTGGACAAGTGGAACAAAGCAGACTAAGGACTATATGACTGTGACAGCCCACTGGGTAGATGTATGGCCTCCCACAGCAACAAGCAGCGGCAACAGTAGCAGCATCTCGCAAACGCCAACTCGTTCCTAGGCAGGCTACGCTAAGTATCACAGCTTTCCGTAAGAGCCACACAGCTGACAACCTCTTACGAAAACTGAGGGACATCATCGCAGAATGGCTTACCCCACATAGACTCTCCTGGGGATTTGTGATATCGGACAATGCCACCAATATTGTGCGTGCATTACATCTGGCCAAATTCCAGCATGTGGAAAAAAGGGGGGAACCCATGTTTTGCACATACAATTAATTTGGTGGTGCAGAGTTTTTTTGAAAAATGACAGGGACGTACAGGAGATGCTGTCGGTGGCCCGAAAAATTGCGGGCCACTTTCGACATTCTGCCACCGCGTGCCGAAGACTGGAGTGACAGCAAACACTCCTGAACCTGCCCTGCCATCAACTGAAGCAAGAGGTGGTAACGAGGTGGAATTCAACACTCTATATGCTTCAGAGGATGGAGGAGTAGCAAAAGGCCATTAAAGCCTATACATCCACCTACGATATAGGCAAGGGAGGGAGGATGCACTGACTTAAGCGCAGTGTAGAATGATTTCTGTCTTGTGTAAGGTTCTCCAACCGTTTGAACTTGCCACACGTGAAGTCAGTTCTGACACTGCCAGCTTGAGTCAGATCATTCCCCTCATCAGGCTTTTGCAAAAGCAGCTGGATAAATTGAAGGAGGAGCTAAGATGGAGCGATTCCGCAAAGTATGCGGGACTTGTGGATGGAGCCCTTCATTCGCTTTGCCAGGATTCAAGGGTGGTCAATCTGTTGAAATCAGAGCACTACATTTTGGCCACCGTGCTCGATCCTAGGTTTAAAGCCTACGTTGTATCTCTCCGGCAGACACAAGTCTGAAGAGGTGCAAAGACCTGCTGGTGAGTAAATTGTCAACTCAAGCGGCACGTGAGCTGTCAACAGCTCCTCCTTCAATTTCTCCCGCAACTGGGGCTGCAAGGGAAAGGATAAGATTTCCTAGCCCACCCACTGGCGGTGATACGGGGCAGTCAAGAGCAAGTGCTGACATCTGGTTTGGACTGAAGGGCCTGCCAACGATTACTGACATGTCGACTGTCACTGCATATGATTCTGTCACCATTGAAAGAACGGTGGAGGATTATATGAGTGACAGCATCCAAGCAGGCATGTCAGACAGTCCGTACATATACTGGCAGGAAAAAGAGGCAATTTGGATGCCCTTGCACAAACTGGCTTTATTTTACCTAAGTTGTCCCCCCCCACCCCCCCACCCCCCCCCCCCCTCCTCCAGTTTGTACTCTGAAAGAGTGTTTAGAGCAGTCGGTAACCTTGTCAGCAATCGGCGTAGGAGGTTACTTCCACAAAATGTGGAGAAGATAATGTTAATCAAAATGAATTATAAATTCCTCCAGGAAGACCTTTACCAGCAATTGTCTCCAGAAAGTACACAGGGACCTGTGGTGGTGGATTCCAGTGGGGACGAATTAATACTCTGTGAGGAGGAGGATGTACACAGTGAAAGGGGTGAGGAATCGGAGGATGAGGTCGAAATCTTGCCTCTGTAGAGCCAGTTTGTGCAAGGAGACATTGATTGCTTCTTTTTTTGGTGGGGGCTCAAACAAACCACTCATTTCAGCCACAGTCATGTGGCAGATCCTGTCGCTGAAATGATTGGTTTGTTAAAGTGTGCATGTCCTGTTTATACAACATAAGGGTGGGGGGGAGGGCCCAAGAACAATTCCATCTTGCACCTCTTTTTTCTTCTTATCATCATGTGCTGTTTGGGGACTATTTTTTTAAAGTGCCATCCTGTCTGACACTTCCGTATATGTCCAGTGGTACTGCCATATAATTCCAGTGATTTGGACGCATAATTACAGTGATTTGGACGTAGATTTCCAGTGATTTTGCCATTTAATTCCAGTGATTTGGACGTAGAATTCCAGTGATTTGGACGTAAAATTCTAGTGGGAATTGTTTGTGTCACTTGGCTTAGTCATACAGCTACCTCATTGCACCTCTTCAACATCTTTGCATGAGGTGCTGTTTGGGGCCTAGTTTTTGAAAAGTGCCATCCTGTCTGACACTGCCGTATGAGTCCAGGGGTACTGCTGTATTAGTCCTGGGGTACTGCCATATAAGTCCACCAATTGCAGAATTTTTAAAAAAATGACGGGCGTGCTGGAGATGCTGTCAGTGGACCGAACAATTGCGGCCCACTCTCAACATTCAGCCATTGCATGACACTACTAGATGGGCCAGGTGGTTGTGTCGCTTAGCTTAGTCATACAGCAACCTCGGTGCACCTTTTTTTCTTCTTTGCATTATGTGCTGTTTAGGGCCTAGTTTTTAAATCCAATCCTGTCTGACACTGCAGTGCCACTCCTAGATGGGCCAGGTGTTTTTGCTGCACACTTGTGTCGCTTAGCTTGGTCATACAGCTATCTCGGTGCGACTTTTAGGCCTAAAAACAATATTGTGAGGTGTGAAGTGTTCAGAATAGACTGGAAATGAGTGGAAATGAATGTTATTGAGGTTAATAATACAGTAGGAGCAAAATTACACCCAAATTCTGTGATTTTAGCTGTTTTTATGTTTCCCCCCCAAAAAATCATCCAGATCCAAAACCAAAACCAAAACACGAAAGTGGATTTAGAACCAAAACCAAAACACAAAACACGAAAAGTGCCAGCCGCACATCTCTACTCATTACACTCAATGGCAACTTTATTAGGTACAATTTCCTAGACCTGGTAGGACGCCCCAATTCCCCAGAACAGCCTGAATTCTTAGTGACATGGATTTAACAGCCTTTGTTCATGTATGCATCGACTTGCTACCACATGGCTTATTAATTATTTGCTTTATTATACCGATGTATAGTTGTAGCTATTAAAAAATTATATCTATTGGGATGGAGAATTAAATCACTTCTCGTCCCTCCCTCACCTAACCCACCAGCCACTGTCAGTGCGCAAGATCTTGCTTCCTATTTCAAGGACAAGATTGACAAGATCCGAAATGAAACGGTATGCTCTTCCACAGCAAGTGACCTGCTCAATTCCCTGCCTGAACCCTCTAACACCTTCTCTTCCTTTGATCCTACAAATGAAGATGAAGTATCTGCACTCTTTTCATCTGCCTACTCTAATACCTCTCCCCTTGACTCTATACCCTCACAAACTAGTAAAGCTCTGTCTACTGTGCTCATCCCAACCTTAACGAAAATCTGTAATCTCTCCCTGTCTACTGGTATCTTTCCTTCTCTATACAAGCATGCAGCGATTACTCCCATTCTGAAAAAACAAAACTCTGACCCGAACTCTCTCTCTAACTACCGTCCCATCTCTCAGCTCCCATGCCCCTCCAAGCTACTGGAGAGACTTGCCTACACTCGCCTCACACACTTTCTTAACTCACACAGCCTACTGGACCCACTTCAGTCAGGATTTCGTGCCCAACACTCCACAGAGACAGCACTGACTAAGGTAGTGAATGATTTGGTCACTGCTAAATCTAAAGGACATTACTCTCTACTTATTCTCCTTGATCTCTCTGCTGCTTTTGACACTGTTGACCACTCTCTTCTCATACAAACACTACAATCCCTAGGTATTCAGGACACAGCCCTTTCTTGGTTCTCATCCTACCTATCTAATCGCTCCTTCAGTGTTCGTTTCTCTGATTCCACCTCTCCTTCGCTACCTCTCTCAGTTGGAGTACCGCAAGGCTCAGTCCTAGGTCCTCTGCTTTTCTCTATCTATACCACATCTCTTGGCAAACTAATCAACTCTTTCGGATTTCAGTACCATCTGTATGCGGATGATACTCAAATCTACCTATCCTCCCCTGATTTGTCACCATCTGTATTGGGCCGTGTCACTGATTGCCTTTCTGCCATTTCATCTTGGATGACATCTCGCCACCTCAAACTTAGGGCCATATTCAATTAGCAGTGATAACGGACTTTTCACGTGAAAAGTCCGGTTTTCGGGTGAAAAACCGGACTTTTCATGTAAAATGCAATTACAGCCTATTCAATTATCCTGGAAAATTTATCGGTGATCATGTTTTCACTAATTTCACTTCACCTTCTCTGAAGCAGGTGAAAAGTTGGGAAAAGTCACTATTTTCAGGTAAAAATGTTTGGATATGGTACAGAACTCCTGGGACACCCCCCTTTATGACTAATTAGGCACGTTGAAGTTTTTAATTATTTTTAATTGGCCAATAATGACATGTCATTTTTGGGGTGAAAAAGTAAAAAGTGATGGAAATTGGGGTTCAAGGTATGGGACAGGTACATTGGGGTGCTTTATGAGTGGGACAGGTGTTTTTTAGGCTTGCAGATGGGAGTAATCGGTCTGTTTCCACTTTTTTTTTAAAGTACCCTAAAATGACCCAAATATATACTTATACCCATTTTCATGTACCCCAAATTTAATGAGAGCATTTATTTTGCTCAAAAAAACTTGCTTTCTCTCATTTTTTTGCATTTAAAAAAAAATGCATATAACCGCCATTTCACACAATTTAGGTCCCCAAAAACTCTCTAATGTGATCTCTAACACACTTCTCTTCTGTTTTCCTATGTTAGTTTAGCATTTTTTGGGGTACAGGCTGATTTCCCCATTTTCACCTGCACTTTTCACTGCAAGAATTTTCACGTGAAACCCGGTCGGAATTGAATAGGTCGAAAAATGGAGCGTTTTCGCTGCAATTTTCGGCCTATTGCCGCAAAAAAATTTCGGGCGAAAAATTGCCGCGAATTTGCGGATAATTGAATACCCTAGTTAATATTTCCAAAACAGAATTAATTATATTTCCACCGGCCAATAGTAGTTTCCAACCTGATATCTCTATCATTGTTGAGAACTCTGCAATCACTCCTACCCCACAAGCTCGCTGCCTAGGTGTCAGTCTTGACTCTGAACTGTCCTTTGTTACCCACATTCAATCTGTCTCAAGATCATGTTACATACATCTAAGAAACATATCCAAAATACGCCCTTATCTTACACAAGACACAGCAAAAACTCTAATCCATGCTCTCATTATCTCCCGCATTGATTATTGTAATAGTCTCCTGACCGGTCTTCCCAAACATAGGCTCTCACCACTACAATCCATTTTGAATGCAGCTGCGAGGCTAATCTTCCTTGCCAGACGATCATCGTCTGCAGATCCGCTCTGTCAGTCCCTCCATTGGTTACCGGTATTCTACCGTATTAAATATAAAATACTTTTACTCACATACAAGGCTATTAACCAAACTGCACCAACATACATCTCTTCACTCATCTCAAAATATCTCCCTACCCGACCTCTCCGCTCAGCACAAGATCTACGTCTCTCATCCACACGCATTACTTGTTCACACTCAAAATTACAGGACTTTATCCGGGCTTCACCCACTCTGTGGAATGCACTCCCACGCACAGTAAGACTCGCCTCTAGTCTCCAAACCTTTAAATGTTCCCTGAAAACTCACCTCTTCAGACAAGCCTATCAAATTCCAGACCCACCCACATAACCTTCAGTGCTTCCCTATCTAATTACATCCTCTGTAGAGTATTCATAACATCACATATCTTGTCTTTCTTTAGTCTCACACCCTCCTGACACTTGGATAACTTTGTGGGGTATCATCATACAACCCATTAAGAACCTAGCAATCTGGTGGACCATTATGCAATAGGTAGCATCTATCCTTGTGTATCTATGCCTATTTCCCTATAGATTGTAAACTTGCGAGCAGGGCCTTCCGTTCCTACCTCTATGTCTGTCTGTTTTTACCCAGTTTTGTTCTATTACTGTTGTTCTAATTGTAAAGCGCAACGGAATATGCTGCGCTATATAAGAAACTGTTAATAAATAAATAAATAAATACATAAATAATAAATGGAGAATGTATGTATAGCCTATAAGTATTGGCAGTTTGTAATTTCCCCCCTCTTTTTGGCTCGGTTAAAAAAATACATTTTATTAGTGTTCTGCTATTTTCTTGTTATAATTGGAATTGATTTATGTGATAAGCAATAAAAAAGTAAAAGTACGCTGCTTTTTGGTAATCCAGTGAGATTGAGCTGATTGTGACGTGCTCAAGATAGAAAGGTGTGTATAAATGATACATGTTAAAAGTGTCAGGTTATAGTATACTGCCAAGGCAGAGGAGGCCAGTTTTCCTCATGGGTGGTGCTCCTGAGGTCACGCGTGTGCAGGAATAGTTTCCAGAACTTTTTGCGCATACGCAATTAAAAAAAAAAAATTGCGCTAAACTACAGAAACAATGACATTTAGTCCATCTCTGAATCAGGCCTCTTAGATCAGTGCAAATCACATTTTTGTTGGAATAACCAGGCACTCTGTGATCTAAGCGTCCTACCCACCACATACTTCCCAATATAGGTGGCTTACAACAGCATCACCCACTGCCTCTCCTTGTCACCCTCTCCCTGGCATCACCTACTGCCTCTCTCTGGCATCACCACATTCCTCTCCTTGTCACCCTCTCCATAACATCACCTACTGCCTCTCTCTGGCGTCACCCACTGCCTCTCCCTGTCACCCTCTCCCTAGCATCACCTACTGCCTCTCTCTGGCATCACCCTCTGCCTCTCCTTGTCACCCTCTCCCTAGCATCACCTACTGCCTCTCTCTGGCATCACCCTCTGCCTCTCCTTGTCACCCTCTCCCTAGCATCACCTACTGCCTCTCTCTGGCATCACCCTCTGCCTCTCCTTGTCACCCTCTCCCTAGCATCACCTACTGCCTCTCTCTGGCGTCACCCACTGCCTCTCCTTGTCACCCTCTCCCTAGCATCACCCACTGCCTCTCTCTGGCATCAGCCACTGCCTCTCCTTGTCACCCTCTCCCTAGCATCACCTACTGCCTCTCTCTGGCGTCACCCACTGCCTCTCCTTGTCACCCTCTCCCTAGCATCACCTACTGCCTCTCTCTGGCATCACCCACTGCCTCTCCCTGTCACCCTCTCCCTAGCATCACCTACTGCCTCTCTCTGGCATCACCCTCTGCCTCTCCTTGTCACCCTCTCCCTAGCATCACCTACTGCCTCTCTCTGGCATCACCCTCTGCCTCTCCTTGTCACCCTCTCCCTAGCATCACCTACTGCCTCTCTCTGGCGTCACCCACTGCCTCTCCTTGTCACCCTCTCCCTAGCATCACCTACTGCCTCTCTCTGGCATCAGCCACTGCCTCTCCTTGTCACCCTCTCCATAACATCACCTACTGCCTCTCTCTGGCGTCACCCACTGCCTCTCCTTGTCACCCTCTCCCTAGCATCACCTACTGCCTCTCTCTGGCATCACCCACTGCCTCTCCCTGTCACACTCTCCATAACATCACCTACTGCCTCTCTCTGGCATCACCCTCTGCCTCTCCTTGTCACCCTCTCCCTGGCATCACCTACTGCCTCTCTCTGGCATCACCCACTGCCTCTCCTTGTCACCCTCTCCCTAGCATCACCTACTGCCTCTCTCTGGCATCACCAAATTCCTCTCCTTGTCACCCTCTCCATAACATCACCTACTGCCTCTCTCTGGCGTCACCCACTGCCTCTCCTTGTCACCCTCTCCCTAGCATCACCTACTGCCTCTCTCTGGCATCACCCTCTGCCTCTCCTTGTCACCCTCTCCCTATCATCACCTACTGCCTCTCTCTGGCGTCACCCACTGCCTCTCCCTGTCACCCTCTCCCTAGCATCACCTACTGCCTCTCTCTGGCATCACCCTCTGCCTCTCCCTGTCACCCTCTCCCTAGCATCACCTACTGCCTCTCTCTGGCATCACCCACTGCCTCTCCTTGTCACCCTCTCCCTGGCAGGGACGTGCAGTCAGGGGAGGCAGTGCCTCCCCTGTCATTAATGATTACTATAATGCTAAGAAGATACATATGACACATGTCCTGTGTCATAAGTATCTGCTTTAGTCTTTATACTGTTTTAATAATTTTTTTTTCAAAAAATTTCATTATAAAAACTGTTTTAAATGTGTAGCGGAGGCACCGCTCTCGGTGCCTCCCGCTGTCTATGTTAAAGGACCAGAAGCGGGGGGCGGAGCCAAGATTTGGGCAGTGAAAGCCCATTAATGAAAACAGCAAAAGCGGCACTTACCAGAAGTGCCTCTGTGACAGGGGCGTGCTTTCAGCCCGTATGAAAGCACGCCCCTGTCACTAACAGTGATGTGATTGGGCAAATTCAGGAGGGGGGGGGGGAGACACCCTCCGCCCACTACCTTCTACCCTGCCTGTCCCCCATTAACGCAGTCCGGGCAGAGGGGAAGGAGGGGCCGCGATCCACACACCTCTGTGGGCTCCTCCGGCTTCCTGACACTTCCTGCACTCACTGAACACGGGGTGCTGAGCGGAAAAACGCCAAATGGAAGAGGTTTGTTCAACATCCTTAGTTATCAATTGCTGGTGGAGGGGGGATGGTGTTGTTGCGCTGGCCAGGATTTATGGGGGGGGGGCGCCTTTAAATAAATCCTAATTAAGGCAGGGGCAATGTTTTACTGCTGAGGACATTGTGCTTCATTAGTGTGAGGGACTAGTAGCAATACATCTTGATGCTGCCCAGCCTGCTGGGGAGGGGGTAGGGGGTGGGGTTTGGTTGCTGCAGCTGCTGGCTGGGATTTGGGAGGAGAGGGGGGGGGGCACTTTGTAATGGGCTGAGCTCACCCATGCTGCATTCAAGGGACCCAAGCCGGCAGGGGATGCGGTCAAGATCCCGCCGGACGGAATCCCGGCGGTCGGATTATCGACACCGTGATCCCGACCAGCACAATCCCAAAATATTCTCCCTCTGTAGGTGTCCACGACACCCATAGAGGGAGAATCAATTACTGTGTCGAGCGCAGCGAGCCCGCAAGGGGCTGCGGTGCACTCGCCCCCCTGTCAGGATTGTGCCGGTCGGGATCCCAGTGTCGGCATTCGGACCGCCGGGATCCCATCCAGCGGGATCTCGTACTGATCCCGCCGGCAGCATGGGCTCTCCCTAGTATCACCCTCTCCCTGTCACCCTCTACTGTCACCCACTGCTGTCACTCTCTCCCTGGCATCACCCTCTACTGTCACCCACTGCTGTCACTCTCTCCCTGGCATCACCCTCTTCCTGTCACCTACTGCTGTCACCATCTCCCTGGCATCACCCTCTCTCTGTCACCCACATCTGGCACCAACTGCTGTCACCTTCCCTGTCACCAGCCCCCTGGCATCATCCTTACACTGCCGTCACCTTCTCCCTGTCATTCTCTTCCTGTCACCAGCTCCCTGTCACTCTCTTCCTGTCACCAGCTCCCTGTCACCCTCTTCCTGTCACCAGCTCCCTGGCATCACACTCACCCTGGCGTCACTCACTTCTGTCACTTTCTCCCTGTCACCTTCTTCCTGTCACCAGCCCCCTGGCATCACCCTCACCCTGGCGTCACACACTGCTGTCACCTTCTCCCTGTCACCCTTTTCCTGTCACCAGCTACTGGGCATCACCCTCACCCTGGCGTCACCCACTGCTGTCACCTTCTCCCTGTCACCCTCTTCCTGTCACCAACTCCCTGGTATCACCCTCTGCTATCACCCACTCACTGGCGTCACCCTCTCGCTATCACCCTCTCCATGACATCACCCACTGCCTCTCCCTGGCATTTCTCAGTCACCCTCTCCCTGATGTCACCCACTTCTGTCATCCTCTCCCTGGTGTCACCATCTCCCTTTCACCCACTGCCTTTCTCCATCACCCTTTGCCTGTCACCCTCTCCCTGTCACCCACTGCATCTCACCTGCATCACTGTCGCCCCATCACCATCTCTATCCTGTCACCCTCTGCCTTTCCAAGGTATTACCCTCTCCTCATCATACGACCGTACACCTTGTTGTGAGTCCTCACCCTCATTGCGAGACCACACTCACTTTTCTGGGAGCACGTGTACCTTCGGCGCAGGCATCGACTCGGGGGCAGTAGCAGGCATTGGCGGGACATGGTGGACATGATGGCTACAGTGCCTCCCCAGCCACTGACCTCACCTCACGCCACTGCTCCCTGGCAGCACCTACTGCCTCTTTCTGGCATCGCCCACTGCCTCTCCCTGTCACCCTCTCCCTGGCATCACCTACTGCCTCTCTCTGGCGTCACCTACTGCCTCTCCTTGTCACCCTCTCCCTGGCATCACCTACTGCCTCTCTCTGACATCACCCACTGCCTATCCTTGTCACCCTCTCCCTGGCATCACCTACTGCCTCTCTCTGGCATCACCAAATTCCTCTCCTTGTCACCCTCTCCATAACATCACCTACTGCCTCTCTCTGACATCACCCACTGCCTCTCCTTGTCACCCTCTCCCTGGCATCACCTACTGCCTCTCTCTGGCATCACCCACTGCCTCTCCTTGTCATCCTCTCCCTGGCATCACCCACACCCTCTCTCAGTCACCTTCTCCCTGTCACCCACTACTTGTCTCCATCAGGGCTGGATTAAGCACTCAGGGGGCCCAGAGCACCCAAGACAGGGGGGCCCTCCCCCACCAGTAATCAACCCCCAGCTGCAACCACTGCTCGCCTCCCCTCCCCCCAAAAAAGTGTTCCACACTGCTGGGGGAGGAGTGCATTATGTACCATTCCGCATGCGACTGTACATGCGGCTTCCTCCCCCTTCTCTCGACAGCAAGGTTGGGGACTGATCCATGCAATCTCCCCTCCACTGCTGCCAGGAGAGCTGCTGCTGGCGGTGGAGGCAGGGCCGGTGCAAGGTTTTTTGGCACCCTAGGCAAAAGTTCAGCCTACAGCCCCCCCTCCCCCCCTCCATCAGTCAAAATTAGTTCTAATAAAGACGTGAAGTGTGAGGTGTGATCATGCTCTAGAAGCTGTGTGTAAACAGTCTGATTCTGATCTTCCTGAAGCAGCAAATAGCAGAAAAAGAAAAACTAGATATATGGAGTATTCAGTGGCGGAACTAGTGAGCAGTGGGCCCAGGTGCAACAAAATGCTTTGCTCCCCCCTCATCCCATCCAAGTCCACCCCCTCACCCCTGGAGAGGATCTGGTGAGGGGGACCTGCTCAGGGCCAGGGAAATGGATACCTAGCAACAGTGCCGTAACTAGACATTTTAGCGCTGTGTGCAAGAAACGGCATCGGAGCCCCACCCTTGCATGTAAAACAAGGGCAGTGCACGCCGTAGGCGCGCGCAAAAAATATAGGGTGTGGCTTCGTGGGGAAGGGGTGTGGCCACAAAATAATACCAATTCATATAACGGTGCACAGTAGTCTCCATTATTCAAATTACGCCGCACAGTAGCACCACTACACCAGGTAGATCCCCTTTTAAACCTTACGGCAGACAGCGTCCACCTTTTTACACATTAAGGCAGACAGCGTCCCCTTTTTACACATTAAGGCAGACAGCGTCCCCCTTTTACACCTTACGGCAGACAGCGTCCCCTTTTTACACATTACGGCAGACATCGTCCCCCTTTTTACACATTACGGCAGACAGCGTCCCCCTTTTTACACATTAAGGCAGACAGCATCCCCTATATATCTATATATATATATATATATACATACATACAGCATGCATTGCACATATACACACAAATACTGTACACAGCTACTGCGCTCCTGTGCACACTCTGGCCACTTGTTTCTCTGCTCCTTACCAGCTGTGTGCAACGCTGTTGTGACACAGGGTCTTTTGGTTAACATGGCAAAGCAGGGAGAGGCCAGCAGGGTGCAGTGACCTGATCTCCAGGATTCGCACTGCTGATCTACCACTGTGTCAAGCTACCTCTGCTCCCTGGCATCTCCCGAGCCCATCACTTACCCGCACAGCTGCAACATGCGCGGCTCTGCCCCTGCCGCCGCCTTCGCTCCTCAGCGTCTCCATCTTGAGAAGCAGCCCCTGAGACAGTCACTACAGCACACAGCCGCAGCAGCATGCTTGGCTGG
Source organism: Pseudophryne corroboree (assembly GCF_028390025.1). Lineage (NCBI taxonomy): Eukaryota > Metazoa > Chordata > Amphibia > Anura > Myobatrachidae > Pseudophryne > Pseudophryne corroboree. Next base: position 69,470,373 of record NC_086455.1, read on the forward strand.
GCTCCGCTGTCTCCTCCGCTCCATCAGGACAAACTGCAGTGAGCCCGCTCCCCCCCGCTCCCACATCCGCCGAGCCTGCCTGTCACTTCCACACACAGCCGCAGCGGCTGTTCTGCTGCTTGACCGGGATCGGAGGAGGCGGCGATGGCGGAGCCGAACATTCAGCTGTGTGTGGAAGATGTGACAGGCTCGGGGGGAGTGGATGCGGGGGGGCGGGCGGGGGGCGAGGGGGGATTGCCTCGGACACATAATCTGTGGCCGCATCTTCCAGGGGCAGTTGATTGGGGGAAAAAAAAGTAAGTTTACTGGGAGCGTGCCGCCCTCCAGTGGCAGCCGCCCATAGGCAGCTGCCTAAAGCTGCCTAATGGTGGCGCCGGCCCTGGGTGGAGGTTGGAGAGTTGAGACAGCAGCCAGTGGCAAACGCAGAATTTCCAATTATATAATATACACACACACACACACACACACACACACACACACACACACACACACACACACACACACACACACACACACAGTGTGATGTGGGCATCATTGTCCCTGACGATGGTGGTCCGCCCCGGTGTGCGGAATTCTGCTTGCACTGGACTGTGGATGGCATTTTATATATATACAGATCTGGAAACCCCCAACCCCCTGCAAAAAAAAATAAAAAATATTTATATATATATATATATATATATATATATATATACACACACACACACACACACGTACTGTACACACGCACACAAATTCACACAAATAAATGCTTACATACAGACATCGTCTGCACCTGAAGCTGGACAGATTAGTGCCTCCCTCTCCAGAGTGCAGTTCATCCAACTGCTCGCCACCCCCGCAAGTCTGCCAGCAGCTCCCCTCGGCTGGCTGCTGCTGCTACTGAGTGCCTCAGCTTCCCTTGGCTGGCCACTGCTGCTGAGTGCTGGCCCGCAACTCTTCTCGGCTGCCTGGCTGCTTTCTGCTGCCTGTATTTCCTTTGCTCCGATCTTGGTGGCAGCGCTGTCTCTGTCTAAAGAGAAAAAAAAAAAAAAACCTTGTTCTGTCATGGGGGTATGGGGGATTTCTGCAGCAGAACTGTGCAGAGCTCCGGCCGGGGAACCCTTAAGACAGAGGGGCCCGGGGAACTGACCCCCTGTCTGGGCCCCCATCTTAATCCGGCTCTGGTCTCCATCACCCTCTCCTGGTCACCCTCTCCCTGTCACTGAGTGCCTCTCCCTGTCATCCTCTCCCTCTCACCCACTGCCTGTCACCCACTCCCTGGCATCACCCACTGCCTCTGCCTGTCACCTTCTTCCTGGCATCCCCACTGCCTCTCCCTATTACCCTCTCCCCATCACCCACTGCCTCTCCCTGGCGTAACTCATTGCCTCTACCTGTCACCCTCTCCCTGGCATCGCTCACAGCCTCTCCCAAGTTTCATGCTCTGCCTTTTCCTGTCACCCTCTCCCTGGCTTTACCCACTGCCTCTCCCTGTCACCCTTTCCCTGTTACCTACTACCTCTCCCTGGCATTACTCACTGCCTCTCCATGTCATCCTCTACTGTCACCCACTGCCTCTCTCTGTAACCCACTACTTCTACCTGTCATGGACTGCTTCGTCCCATCACTTTTTGTCACCCACTGCCTCTCCCTGGCATCACCCACTATCTCTCTCTGTCACCCACTGCCTCTCTCTGTCACCCACTGTTGTGTGGCGTGTTATGAATTCGGGGTTGTGGCATCTTATGCATTTCTGGTGGGGTGGGGCAGAGGAGGGTCCCACCTGCCCACCACTCACAAGTTCTGCCACTGCCGCTGCAGGAGTTGCTTGTAATAAATAGAAACTACTTTTCTTATAGGAATCAATAAAGCAGTACACATAAGTGAAATTCAATATTCATATGTATTCATAAAATATTTGTAAAAAAAGAGTCTATTTGTGCCTGAGAATGCACGTCTTCGCAATAAGCAACAATGTGATGACATCATGATTTAATAGTAATACCATTTATTTTGGTATTATTGACAGGAGTTTATCATATATTACTTGTTTACAGGAATTTTTTATACTGTATATTACTTGTTTACTGGAGTTTTTCCTATATTATACTATATTATACTATAAAATTATTATAAGTAAGACAGATTTTAAATAGAAAAAAAATATAAGATTTCCATTGCTACTCAAGAGGTTTTGGGGCTTATTCTGAGTCACATGTAGCATCCATGCCATACGCTTGGTTGTTGTTTTTTAAGTTTGCGCATGCCACCCAATTGTTAGTACTCAGTGACGCAGAAAAGATTTGCATGCACAGTCAGTCTGTCAAATTCAGAGGGCATTCCTGGGAGGTAACAGGTGGTGGCTAAGCAGATACGGGCATGTCGCTGGTTTGTCACTGTAAGCGGGTGTGTCCAAAGACACACAGCCGCTCGCACAGGAGACCATGGTCAGATGGAGAAATTCACCTGCCATAGGGCTGGTGCGAGTTTCAATGGTGTATCTGATTGTGCATCTAAAAACACACTGAGATGTAAATGCACCATTGCAAGATGCTGCAAATAGGTGTCACAGTATTAGACAAATCGGCCACAGTATTAATATAAGATACAGATGTGGCTGCGTCTGCATGTGACTCAGAATCAGCCCTTAGAAAAGCACCCAATGGTGTGTAAAACGCGTTGGTGGCAGTAGAGAGAACAAACAGGAACTAGCAGTGATCAGCACTGATCTACATAGTCCGAGCAGTGCCTGATGTCATCGCAAGATGTCGTGGCTGCATTTGCCGGAGGCCCACTATTGGATGCCTGCGCACCCACTCCTCAACAGGAGGATAGCTTCAGAGTAAGCAGCAACAATAGCTTGAGCCACAAACTGCCTTCACGGACAGCTACTGTGTTACGGCACTGGAACTGTATATGCACTAGCCCACTGCCACAAACAAGTCCAAAAGGGATATAGACAATAAGGGGGATATTCAATTGACAAATTGGGGGTTTATCGCAATTTTGGCCAGATGTTTAGCTTCAGGAAATTCAATGAATCCTCTTTTTTTTTTTTACTTTAAACACATAGGATCTGGAATAAGTTTCCGGGCCTATGTGTTTTCGAGAAAAAACAGGGCTGAAAGGGCTGGTTATCAGGGATTTTTTTTCGCCTGCCTCAGGCATGTGGAAAAAATCCCAGATGACTTGTGTTATCCGGTACGACTGAATATCCCTTGGGGGAGGTGTCAATTAGCCGCTGTAAATTAACACTGGGCATGCCCCATCTGTGAAGAAAAAGGGAGGTGTGGATCGCAATCACGGCACTCCCACAAAAGCACGCCCCCTTTTCAAAGGCCAGGTTGCTTTGTAGTCGCGCACGGAAGAGCCTCACAATGAGGTCCCTCTTTATAGACATGGAGGTATGCAGGAGGGAGGCATTCTCCAAAGGAAGAGAAGTACAGGTTGAGTATCCCATATCCAAATATTCCGAAATACGGAATATTCCGAAATACTGACTTTTTTTGCGTGAGAGTGAGATAGTGAAACCTTTGTTTTTTGATGGCTCAATGTACACAAACTTTGTTTAATACACAAAGTTATTAAAAATATTGTATTAAATGACCTTCAGGCTGTGTGTATAAGGTGTATATGAAACATAAATGTATTCTGTGCTTAGATTTAGGTCCCATCACCATGATATCTCATTATGGTATGCAATTATTCCAAAATACGGAAAAATCCGATATCCAAAATACCTCTGGTCCCAAGCATTTTGGATAAGGGATACTCAACCTGTATTAGAACACAAGGACATCCACTGGTACTGGAAGGAGGTAGGTTAAGGGGAAACTTGAGGAAAAATTTCCTCACAGAAAGGGTAGTGGATAAGTGGAATAGCCTCCCATCAGAGGTGGTAGAGGCTAAGACAGTGGAACAATTTAAACATGCCTGGAATAGACATTAGGATATCCTTACAAACAACTAAGGATCAAATAGGGGTTGAGTTAACAATCTGGTTGAAAAGTGGCAGACTAAATGGGCAAGTGATTCTTATCTAGTCACATTCTATGTTTCTAAGGGTGTGTACACACGGTGAGACCCTTGCTATGCCCGATTTTCACTTGCGATTTCCCTTGAACTCCCCGGAGCCCAGCACCACCGATTTTAACTAACTTTTCTTGAGATATGGACTATGTGTGCTTACGATTTTGGCTTATGTGAGATTTTGGCTTATGTGAGATGTCATTGACATGTGAGATGAACTAGATACTTAGATAGTACACCGATCTAGCAAGGATTGACTTGCCTGCACAGTCTATCTTTTCTTGAGATGCCGACCTGGCGGGACCGCGCATCGGGATCGAATCAGGATGGCAAGGTGACTTTCACCTTGCGATCTGCACTAACTTTTCTTGCGAATTTGACTATATAGTCAAAATCGAAAGAAAATATCTCACCGTGTGTACACACCCTAAGAATAGCCCCCTATATACTGTATATTGTTTTTCTAATGTATATTTCTTAAAGTTTTCTCAGCTTTTGCTTTCTCATCAACTGCAATGGTTTTTACACAATTACATAGCTGTAATTGACTGAGCTGCTATACACCACACTTTAGCGTAGAACACTTTTTCTAAACAAATGATATTTCAGAATCAGCTCCTTTATGTCTCCAGGCAGATGTTCCAATGGAAGTGTTACAACATAAACAAGACTGGGAACCTCGTTCCCATTACCGGTTGTTAGAACAATCAGTGGTTTCAAAGCAATGGCCGTGATTTCTGCTGCGCTGTGAACACAACTCCTACGTTGTCGTTTTAAAAAGTAATTCAGTTGACTGATATAATTTAATTTTCATATTGAGCAAAAAAAATTTAAAATTAAAATGTTATTTTAAAAGGAGCACGTCCAGTCCACTCCTGAATGCAGTAACCAAATCCACAGGAAAAGATTCGGTAACACAACCAAAGCTTGGATTTCACTTGCTGATTTAATAAAAACTAACAGGATGGATTTGGGAATATTTCATTAATCTTTCTTCCCTTTCAGTGAAAAGGAAATTAAGTCCAATCTAGTTTAAACTATGTTTCAGTTACCATTATACGATAATCTGCCAACGTCCATTTTCTCCCTGGCAGGCTAAATACTAATTAGTCACACAAAATTCTTCCGGACCCCGTCAGTGTGCTGCAGGAAGGGCCACATCCTCGTGCTGGAGTCTGAGATATTGGAGTTTTGTGTTACGGTCTGAGCTTGTTATCTAAACCTTAAAGTGGAACGAAACTGGGAAAAATATTTTGATATGTTACAGAAGAGGGAATACGTGTCTTCGTTTGAATGTTGGAACAGCTTTGTTTACTCATGGTACGTTGCAGCCGTTCTATAACAATCAGTCTCAAGTCACTGACTTGGATCAATAAACCGATGGCATGAACGTTTGTTATCAGATACATTATAATCTAATTTACATATCCCACTGTTTAAGATAGAGCAGAGCATTTTTGGTCAATCATGCTGTCAAATAAGCGCTCCGGGTCTACTATGTTTTATTGTGACGGAGAATAGAGACAAGTGCCCCTATTATTTAACTAAAGTTTGATCGTGGTCGCTGCCAAGGCTGATTAAAAAGCAGCCACAGAGTTTAGCCTTAAACTAAACAATACATATATAGTACACGATTCTGTCACTAGGGGGAAGATGTGTCTAACATTGGAGACAGATAAAGTGGAAAGAGCTAAAGTACCAGCCAATCAGATTCTGTCATGTTACAGGCTGTGTTTGAAAAATTACAGTTAGAAGCTGATTGGTTGGTACTTTGGGGGTAATTCCAAGTTGATCGCAGCAGGATTTTTGTTAGCAATTGGGCAAAACCATGTGCACTGCAGGGGAGGCAGATATAACATGTGCAGAGAGAGTTAGATTTGGGTGGGGTGTGTTCAATCTGCAATCTAATTTGCAGTGTAAAAATAAAGCAGCTAGTATTTACCCTGTCAGAAATAAAATAACCCACCCAAATCTAAATCTTGCTGCACATGTTATATCTGCCTCCCCTGCAGTGCACATGGTTTTGCCCAATTGCTATCAAAAATCCTACTGCGATCAACTTGGAATTACCCCCTTTATCTCTCTCCACTTTATCTCTCTCTGGGCTTAGTACATCTGCAGCTCTTTTAACATATGCTCGTACTGTGATGGACTTTAGAGACAGCATATGTAACTGATATCCAATGGTAAGGGACTGGGCAGGTGCCAGCTTCACTGTACCCATAAGCCATACTGTCCACACACCAGTATTGTCGCCCAACCTGTTCCCATTTTCATTTGCATTGGGTTGCAGCATAATTGCACTTGGGAATTCAATTGGGTGCAAGATTTAGTGAGGTAAAAAACCTTGCAGACCTCACGCCCAATTTTGGATTAGCGCGAGCATGCATGCTCCTGATACCCACGGAATCCAATTTTATAGGAATGGTCATAGTGTTTTCAGCTCTGAAAACCCCACAGCGCGAGTAACAACAACAACAAAAATTATACCGACCCGTGGTCTCCTCCCCATCTTTATACTGGGAAAAGGGGGTGGGCTATCGGGAGGTGTGAGGGCTGCTGGGAGTCTTAGGAGCTGCTGGGAGGGGAGGCGGCTGCTGGGAGATGTAGTTCTCCCAGCTGCTGCTCTGTGGAGTCACACACATCCACAGGGGGTCACACACACACTCATGCACACACTAACACTTACACACTCACACAACACTCACATACTCACCACTGCTGCAGGAGTCCGGATCCCAACGCTGGGAGAAGACACCGCTTTGGATTGGAAGTGGTATCCAGTAGTAACCTGCCTGAAGCATGGCGAGTGAAGTGATCCATGCGAGGGGATGTGGTACACTAATGGGGCTTGTTTGTGGCAGAAAAGTGACAAAACACCCCCAACCTATAATTGGCAAAATGGGCAGTACGGATGGTGTAGTGGTTAGCATTACTGCCTCACAGCACTGAAGTCATGGGTTCCATTCCTACCATGGCCCTAACTGTCAGAGTTTGTATATGCTCCTCATACTTGTGTGGGTTTCCTCCGGGTTCTCCGCTTTCCTCCCACAATCCAAAAATATACTGGTACGGTGGCGGAACTAGCGAGCGGTGGGCCCAGGTGCGGAAAAATGCTTTGCCTTCCCCCCCCCCCCCATCCCATCCAAGTCCACCCCCTCACCCCTGGAGAGGATCTGGTGAGGGGGACCTGCTCAGGGCCAGAGAAATGGATACCTAGCAACAGTGCCGTAACTAGACATTTTAACACTGTGTGCAAGAAACGGCATTGGAGCCCCACCCCTGCATGCAAAACAGGGGCAGTGCGCGCCGTAGGCGCACGCAAAAATACATAGTGGCGTGGCTTCGTGGGGAAGGGGTGTGGCCACAAAATAATACCAATTCATAAAACGGTGCACAGTAGTCTCCATTATTCAAATTACGCCGCACAGTAGCACCACTACACCAGGTAGAGACCCTTTTACACCTTACGGCGGACAGATTTCTCTTTTTACACATTACGGCAGACAGCGTCCCCCTTTTTACACATTACGGCAGACAGCGTGCACTTTTTACACATAACGGCAGACAGCATCCCCTTTTTACACATAACGGCAGACAGCATGCCCTTGATACACATAGCGGCAGACAGCGTACACTTTTTACACATAACGGCAGACAGCGTGCCCTTGTTAAACATAGCGGCAGACAGCGTGCCCTTGTTAAACATAGCGGCAGACAGCGTACACTTTTTACACATAACGGCAGACAGCGTCCCCCTTTTTACACATTACGGCAGACAGCGTCCCCTTTTTACACATTACGGCAGACAGCGTACACTTTTTACACATAACGGCAGACAGCGTCCCCTTTTTACACATTACGGCCGACAGCGTGCCCTTGTTACACATTACGGCAGACAGCGTCCCCCTTTTTACACATTATGGCAGGCAGATTCCCCCTTTTTACACATTGCGGCAGGCAGATTCCCCCTTTTTACACATTGCGGCAGACAGCGTGCCCTTGTTACACATAGCGGCAGACAGCGTACACTTTTTACACATAACGGCAGACAGCGTGCCCTTGTTAAACATAGCGGCAGACAGCGTACACTTTTTACACATAACGGCAGACAGCGTCCCCCTTTTTACACATTACGGCAGACAGCGTACACTTTTTACACATAACGGCAGACAGCGTCCCCTTTTTACACATTACCGCAGACAGCGTGCCCTTGTTACTTATTACGGCAGACAGCGTCACCCTTTTTACACATTACGGCAGGCAGATTCCCCCTTTTTACACATTGCGGCAGGCATATTCCCCCTTTTTACACATTGCGGCAGGCATATTCCCCATTTTGACACATAGCGGCAGGCAGATTCCCCATTTTTACATTGCGGCAGGCAGATTCTCCCTTTTTACACATTGCGGCAGGCAGATTCCCTATTTTTACACATAGCGGCAGGCAGATTCCCCATTTTTACACATTGGGCAGGCATATTCCCCATTTTTACACATAGCGGCAGGCAGATTCCCTATTTTTACACATTGCGGCAGGCAGATTCCCCATTTTTACACATTGTGGCAGGCAGATTCCCCATTTTTACACATTGCGGCAGGCAGATTCCCCCTTTTTACACATTGCGGCAGGCAGATTCCCCATTTTTACACATTGCGGCAGGCAGATTCCCCATTTTTACACATAGCGGCAGGCAGTCCCAAGAAAGAAAGAAAGAAAGAAAGAAAGAAAGAAAGAAAGAAAGAAAGAAAGAAAGAAAGAAAGAAAGAAAGAAAGAAAGAAAGAAAGAAAGAAAGAAAGAATTATACTTACCCTCTCCGCTGGCTCAGGCTCCTCGATGCAGCTTGACGATTCCCGGGCAGTAGAGAAGGAGGAGGAGGGAGGTGGAGGAGGGAGCCGCAGCAGCGCTGTGTTATTGGTGGAGGCGCTGCTGCTGCTGCCCCTCTGCTTCACTATAGGCTGTTCTCGGAAGACAGCCTATAGTGAAGCAGAGGGGCAGCAGCAGCAGCGCCTCCACCACTAACAAAGCGCTGCTGCGGCTCCCTCCTTCACCTCCCTCCTCCTCCTTCCCCCGTACCGCTGCTCCTCTCCTCTCCGGGCGGCTGTGCGCTGCGGGCAGCGGTTGCCCGCAGCACGCAGCGGCATGTAATGAGTCAGTTTGACTCATTACATGCTTTGGGCCCCTGGACAGAGGCGGGCCCCAGTGCAATGCACTGGTTGCACTGGCGGTAGTTCCACCTCTGTACTGGTAGGTTAATTGGCTTCCAACAAAATTAACACTAGCGTGAATGTGTCTGTCTGTACATGTGATAGGGACTATAGATTGTAAGCTCCACTGGGGCAGGGGCTGATGTGAATGTGCAGAATATTCCCTGTAAAGCGCTGCGGAATGTGTGTACTATATAAATAACTGGTAATAAAAAATAAATAATAACCCCATTCTGCCATTTGTAAGAGGTGACTAAGGGCCTAATTCAGACCTGATCGCTGTACAAATTTGCAGAGGTCTGCGATCAGATAGTCGCTGCCTATAGAGAGTGGAAACCCGCCCTGTGCAAGTGTGCGAATGCATGTGTACGCCGTGTGAAAACTTCGCTAGGCAGTGGACAGCTGAAAATCCGTTTGCAACCCACTCACCATCTAATGTTTTTTTCCAGTCTGTGCGTAGCCCAGGACTCCAGTGCGATAGAATCGGGCAGATCGGGTCTGGAGCTGACATCACCAGGCTTGGACTGGCCCATAGGGGTACAGGGGAATCCACCGGTGGGCCCACCTCCTGCTCTAAGGATCAGGTTCCAGACTGCACTTGAATTATACATCATACATATGTTACCTTATACAGGTCGAGTATCCCATATCCAAATATTCCGAACTACGGAATATTCCGAAATACGGACTTTTTTGAGTGAGAGTGAGATAGTGAAACCTTTGTTTTCTGACGGCTCAATGTACACAAACTTTGTTTAATACACAAAGTTATTAAAAATATTGTATTAAATGACCTTCAGGCTGTGTGTATAAGGTGTATATGAAACATAAATGCATTCTGTGCTTAGACATGGGTCCCATCGCCATGATATCTCATTATGGTATGCAATTATTCCAAAATACGGAAAAATCCGATATCCAAAATACCTCTGGTCCCAAGCATTTTTGATAAGGGATACTCAACCTGTACTGGACTATGGTGTATTTTCTACAGTGCATTGCTGTTATTAATCTGGTATATTATCATGCATGCAGCAGCTGAATTTACTAGATATATTTATGAAGGGGCCCAGACGTTGCACTCTCTAATGGTTAGTCAAACCAATGAGGTGGCAAGCCACACCCCCTCTGCAGACTAGCCACACCCCTAACATGGGCCCCTACCACTGCATTACCCCGGTGGGCCCTACATGCCCCAGTCCGACACTGGACATCACACACCCTCCCTGAAAACGCTTGGGAACGCCTGCGTTTTTCCAGACACTTGCTGAAAACGGCCATTTACCAACCACAAAGGTCCGCTTCTTGTCAATCACCTTGCGTACGCCTAGCGATCAAAATTTTTCGCACCATTCTGTCGCTGTTTGGCGTCGCGCCTGCGCATTGCAGTGTCATTTGATAATCATTCGCTGTACAAATTCTCACAACAGCAATCAGGTCTGAATCAGGCCCTTAGATGCATACGACCCATGCACTGTATGCTCTAAGTTGTGTATGCATACCATGATGCATGTGCAGGTTTCTGATAAGAGCCAGATTCGGGCGCATTTGTAATTGTGTGCAATTTAGACTCAGACCCTAGGTATGTACCCAACAGAGAGCTAATTGCTGCTCCGTCCAGTGTCACATGTCCGCATCTACCGACTACCTGCCTCTATCACACTGATAGAGAGATCTGAGCAGATAGTTCATTGATCTCTTTGGGAACTGTAGTTTCAGCACATATCTTTGCTGCCCTGGTGGAAAGCGATCAGGGGGGTATTAATGCCCGAAGGAGCCTGTGTGCAATAGGCCCCATCCCCTGAGCAGCGCGGACCCCCACCCCTCCACATTCTACCTTGTGCCAGCAATCAAGCCCCCTTCCTCTCAAGTGCCAACCTCTCAGTTATATTTGGGAGGATTGCACCTGTGCACAAGACAGTACTAGAGCCTTTGCTTTCACTGGCTGGGGACATATTTCAAAAGATATCCCTGGCAAGATGGAGACAGAACCCAACTGTCAGCACAAGATAGGTATACTCTGGGTGTAGCGTGTGAGGTACGTATAACACCCACCTCCTGAAGCATGGGCCACAGCAATCACAGCCATGCAAGCTACGGTCACCTTGCAGGTACATGGTACTGGTGCGGGAGCCACAATCACAATTCTAGTGGGTTCATACTAGAGATGAGCGGGTTCGGTTCGTCGAGATCCGAACTCCCACAAACTTCACATGTTTTACACGGTTCCGAGGCAGCCTTGGATCTTCCTGCCTTGCTCGGTTAACCCAAACGAGGCCGAACGTCATCATCCCGCTGTCGGATTCTCGCGAGATTCGTATTCCATATAAAGAACTGCGCTTCACCGCCATTTTCACTCGTGCATTGTAGATTGAGCGGAGAGGACATGGCTACGTTCTCTGCCTGAAAAGCTAAATATCTGTGCTCAGTGTGCTGCATTGTGGTGACCACCAGTATATTATAGTAGTACAGTACAGTAGGCCATTGCTGTATCTTGCAGCTCCGTGTCAGACTCAGTTCTAGTATCCTGATCAGTGCTCAATGTCTGCTCCATTGTTGTGTGACCAGTATATACAGTCACTGGCGTTTCTATAATGGGTGCAGTGTGTGCAGTGCACACGGGCCCCTGAGTCCAGAGGGGGCCCCCACCGCACACACTGCACCCATTTGTAAAATACTTACCCCTCCGCAGTCCAGCGCCGGCATCCGCAGCGCCGCTAGAACACAGTAAAAAATGGCCCAGTGGCCATTTTCATGGCGTTCTGCGCATGCGCAGTAGAGAGATCTCAGGGAAAATGGGCGCCACGCCATTTTCCCGGAGATCTGCGCATGCACAGTAGAGTTTGAGCCCTCTAGTGCTCAGAGTCTACTGCGCTCCGGGCAGAGAGGAGGGGGCCCGACGGAGGAGGCTGAACACGGGCCCCCTCCTCTCTTAAAACGCCCCTGAGTACAGTGCAGCATTTTGGTGACCACCAGTATATAGTAGTAGTACAGTACAGTAGGCCATTGCTGTATCTTGCAGCTCTGTGTCTCTTCAATTATCCATATCTGTGCTGCATTGTTGTGAGCAGTATATAGTAGTACAGTGCAGCATTTTGGTGACCACTAGAGATGAGCGGGTTCGGTTTCTCTGAAACCGAACCCGCACGAACTTCATGTTTTTTTCACGGGTCCGAGCAGACTCGGATCCTCCCGCCTTGCTCGGTTAACCCGAGCGCGCCCGAACGTCATCATGACGCTGTCGGATTCTCGCGAGACTCGGATTCTATATAAGGAGCCGCGCGTCGCCGCCATTTTCACACGTGCATTGAGATTGATAGGGAGAGGACGTGGCTGGCGTCCTCTCCATTAGAAATTAGATTAGAAGAGAGAGAGAGATTGTGCAGAGTCAGACAGAGTTTACCACAGTGACCAGTGCAGTTGTTGTTAGTTAACTTTTATTTATTTTAATATAATATATCCGTTCTCTGCTATATCCGTTCTCTGCCTGAAAAAAAACGATACACAGCAGCAGCCAGTCACACAGTGTGACTCAGTCTGTGTGCACTCAGCTCAGCCCAGTGTGCTGCACATCAATGTATAAAAGGCAAAGCTTATAATAATTGTGGGGGAGACTGGGGAGCACTGCAGGTTGTTATAGCAGGAGCCCCCAGGAGTACATAATATTATATTAATTTAAAATTAAACAGTGCACACTTTTGCTGCAGGAGTGCCACTGCCAGTGTGACTAGTGGTGACCAGTGCCTGACCACCAGTATAGTAGTATATTGTTGTATGTATTGTATACTATCTCTTTATCAACCAGTCTATATTAGCAGCAGACACAGTACAGTGCGGTAGTTCACGGCTGTGGCTACCTCTGTGTCGGCAGTCGGAACTCGGCAGGCAGTCCGTCCATCCATAATTGTATTACAATATATACCACCTAACCGTGGTATTTTTTTTTCTTTCTTTATACCGTCGTCATAGTGTCATACTAGTTGTTACGAGTATACTACTATCTCTTTATCAACCAGTGTACAGTGCGGTAGTTCACGGCTGTGGCTACCTCTGTGTCGGCAGTCGGCAGGCAGTCCGTCCATCCATAATTGTATTATTATTATAATATATACCACCTAACCGTGGTTTTTTTTTCATTCTTTATACCGTCATAGTGTCATACTAGTTGTTACGAGTATACTACTATCTCTTTATCAACCAGTGTACAGTGCGGTAGTTCACGGCTGTGGCTACCTCTGTGTCGGCAGTCGGCAGGCAGTCCGTCCATCCATAATTGTATTATTATTATAATATATACCACCTAACTGTGGTATTTTTTTTTCTTTCTTTATACCATCGTCATAGTGTCATACTAGTTGTTACGAGTATACTACTATCTCTTTATCAACCAGTGTACAGTGCGGTAGTTCACGGCTGTGGCTACCTCTGTGTCGGCAGTCGGCAGGCAGTCCGTCCATCCATAATTGTATTATTATTATAATATATACCACCTAACCGTGGTTTTTTTTTCATTCTTTATACCGTCGTCATAGTGTCATACTAGTTGTTACGAGTATACTACTATCTCTTTATCAACCAGTGTACAGTGCGGTAGTTCACGGCTGTGGCTACCTCTGTGTCGGCAGTCGGCAGGCAGTCCGTCCATCCATAATTGTATTATTATTATAATATATACCACCTAACCGTGGTTTTTTTTTCATTCTTTATACCGTCGTCATAGTGTCATACTAGTTGTTACGAGTATACTACTATCTCTTTATCAACCAGTGTACAGTGCGGTAGTTCACGGCTGTGGCTACCTCTGTGTCGGCAGTCGGCAGGCAGTCCGTCCATCCATAATTGTATTATTATTATAATATATACCACCTAACCGTGGTTTTTTTTTCATTCTTTATACCGTCGTCATAGTGTCATACTAGTTGTTACGAGTATACTACTATCTCTTTATCAACCAGTGTACAGTGCGGTAGTTCACGGCTGTGGCTACCTCTGTGTCGGAACTCGGCAGGCAGTCCGTCCATCCATAATTGTATTATATACCACCTAACCGTGGTTTTTTTATACCACCTAACCGTGGCAGTCCGTCCATAATTGTATACTAGTATCCAATCCATCCATCTCCATTGTTTACCTGAGGTGCCTTTTAGTTCTGCCTATAAAATATGGAGAACAAAAAAGTTGAGGTTCCAAAATTAGGGAAAGATCAAGATCCACTTCCACCTCGTGCTGAAGCTGCTGCCACTAGTCATGGCCGAGACGATGAAATGCCAGCAACGTCGTCTGCCAAGGCCGATGCCCAATGTCATAGTACAGAGCATGTCAAATCCAAAACACCAAATATCAGAAAAAAAAGGACTCCAAAACCTAAAATAAAATTGTCGGAGGAGAAGCGTAAACTTGCCAATATGCCATTTACCACACGGAGTGGCAAGGAACGGCTGAGGCCCTGGCCTATGTTCATGGCTAGTGGTTCAGCTTCACATGAGGATGGAAGCACTCAGCCTCTCGCTAGAAAAATGAAAAGACTCAAGCTGGCAAAAGCAGCACAGCAAAGAACTGTGCATTCTTCGAAATCCCAAATCCGAATTCCGAGCCCACCCGCTGGCGGTGATGCAGGGCAGTCTGGAGCGACTGCTGATGCTGACATCTGGTCCGGACTGAAGGACCTGACAACGATTACGGACATGTCGTCTACTGTCACTGCATATGATTCTCTCACCATTGATAGAATGGTGGAGGATTATATGAGTGACCGCATCCAAGTAGGCACGTCACACAGTCCGTACTTATACTGGCAGGAAAAAGAGGCAATTTGGAGGCCCTTGCACAAACTGGCTTTATTCTACCTAAGTTGCCCTCCCACAAGTGTGTACTCCGAAAGAGTGTTTAGTGCCGCCGCTCACCTTGTCAGCAATCGGCGTACGAGGTTACATCCAGAAAATGTGGAGAAGATGATGTTCATTAAAATGAATTATAATCAATTCCTCCGCGGAGACATTGACCAGCAGCAATTGCCTCCACAAAGTACACAGGGAGCTGACATGGTGGATTCCAGTGGGGACGAATTGATAATCTGTGAGGAGGGGGATGTACACGGTGATATATCGGAGGATGATGATGAGGTGGACATCTTGCCTCTGTAGAGCCAGTTTGTGCAAGGAGAGATTAATTGCTTCTTTTTTGGTGGGGGTCCAAACCAACCCGTCATTTCAGTCACAGTCGTGTGGCAGACCCTGTCACTGAAATGATGGGTTGGTTAAAGTGTGCATGTCCTGTTTTGTTTATACAACATAAGGGTGGGTGGGAAGGGCCCAAGGACAATTCCATCTTGCACCTCTTTTTTCTTTTATTTTTCTTTGCGTCATGTGCTGTTTGGGGAGGGTTTTTTGGAAGGGACATCCTGCGTGACACTGCAGTGCCACTCCTAGATGGGCCCGGTGTTTGTGTCGGCCACTAGGGTCGCTTATCTTTCTCACACAGTCAGCTACCTCATTGCGCCTCTTTTTTTCTTTGCGTCATGTGCTGTTTGGGGAGGGTTTTTTGGAAGGGACATCCTGCGTGACACTGCAGTGCCACTCCTAGATGGGCCAGGTGTTTGTGTCGGCCACTAGGGTCGCTAATCTTACTCACACAGCTACCTCATTGCGCCTCTTTTTTTCTTTGCGTCATGTGCTGTTTGGGGAGGGTTTTTTGGAAGGGACATCCTGCGTGACACTGCAGTGCCACTCCTAGATGGGCCCGGTGTTTGTGTCGGCCACTAGGGTCGCTTATCTTTCTCACACAGTCAGCTACCTCATTGCGCCTCTTTTTTTCTTTGCGTCATGTGCTGTTTGGGGAGGGTTTTTTGGAAGGGACATCCTGCGTGACACTGCAGTGCCACTCCTAGATGGGCCCGGTGTTTGTGTCGGCCACTAGGGTCGCTAATCTTACTCACACAGCTACCTCATTGCGCCTCTTTTTTTCTTTGCGTCATGTGCTGTTTGGGGAGGGTTTTTTGGAAGGGACATCCTGCGTGACACTGCAGTGCCACTCCTAGATGGGCCCGGTGTTTGTGTCGGCCACTAGGGTCGCTGAGCTTAGTCATCCAGCGACCTCGGTGCAAATTTTAGGACTAAAAATAATATTGTGAGGTGTAAGGTGTTCAGAATAGACTGAAAATGAGTGTTAATTATGGTTATTGAGGTTAATAATACTATGGGATCAAAATGACCCCCAAATTCAATGTTTTAAGATGTTTTTTAGGGTTTTTTGAAAAAACCACCCGAATCCAAAACACACCTGAATCCGACAAAAAAAATTCGGTGAGGTTTTGCCAAAACGCGGTCGAACCCAAAACACGCCCGCGGAACCGAACCCAAAACCAAAACACAAAACCCGAAAAATTTCAGGCGCTCATCTCTAGTGACCACCAGTATATAGTAGTACAGTACAGTAGGCCATTGCTGTATCTTGCAGCTCTGTGTCTCTTCAATTATCCATATCTGTGCTGCATTGTTGTGAGCAGTATATATAGTAGTACAGTGCAGCATTTTGGTGACCACCAGTATATAGTAGTAGTACAGTACAGTAGGCCATTGCTGTATCTTGCAGCTCTGTGTCTCTTCAATTATCCATATCTGTGCTACATTGTTGTGAGCAGTATATAGTAGTCAGTGACGTGCGGTGGGGTGAGGCAGGTGAGGCAGAGCCTTTCATGTCATACTAACGTTTGTATCAGAGGTTTGACTGTATAAAGTATATGAAAAATACAAAGAATATGTTTGAAATATCTTCCTTGCATTATTCTAATCATTTTCAGAGCCAAAACTCTGTAGTAAAAAGTCTATGGCGGGTAAGGCAGTGCCTCAACTGCTTATCTTTTCCGCACATCTCTGATCAAAACTCACCAAATTTCCAGGAGTTAATACTGATGCACCTGTGTATAATGCCCAGATGTACCCTTTGGCACATATATTGCGGGTAAATCTGGCTCTGGTGCTAGCCAGTGCCTCCTCAGCCATTTAGCTCACCGCACGTCCCTGATAGTAGTACAGTGCAGCATTGTGGTGACCACCAGTATATTATAGTAGTACAGTACAGTAGGCCATTGCTGTATCTTGCAGCTCCGTGTCAGACTCAGTTCTAGTATCCTGATCAGTGCTCAATGTCTGCTCCATTGTTGTGTGACCAGTATATACAGTCACTGGCGTTTCTATAATGGGTGCAGTGTGTGCAGTGCACACGGGCCCCTGAGTCCAGAGGGGGCCCCCACCGCACACACTGCACCCATTTGTAAAATACTTACCCCTCCGCAGTCCAGCGCCGGCATCCGCAGCGCCGCTAGAACACAGTAAAAATGGCCCAGTGGCCATTTTCATGGCGTTCTGCGCATGCGCAGTAGAGAGATCTCAGGGAAAATGGCCGCCACGCCATTTTCCCGGAGATCTGCGCATGCACAGTAGAGTTTGAGCCCTCTAGTGCTCAGAGTCTACTGCGCTCCGGGCAGAGAGGAGGGGGCCCGACGGAGGAGGCTGAACACGGGCCTCCTCCTCTCTTAAAACGCCCCTGAGTACAGTGCAGCATTTTGGTGACCACCAGTATATAGTAGTAGTACAGTACAGTAGGCCATTGCTGTATCTTGCAGCTCTGTGTCTCTTCAATTATCCATATCTGTGCTGCATTGTTGTGAGCAGTATATAGTAGTACAGTGCAGCATTTTGGTGACCACCAGTACATAGTAGTACAGTACAGTAGGCCATTGCTGTATCTTGCAGCTCTGTGTCTCTTCAATTATCCATATCTGTGCTGCATTGTTGTGAGCAGTATATATAGTAGTACAGTGCAGCATTTTGGTGACCACCAGTATATAGTAGTAGTACAGTACAGTAGGCCATTGCTGTATCTTGCAGCTCTGTGTCTCTTCAATTATCCATATCTGTGCTACATTGTTGTGAGCAGTATATAGTAGTCAGTGACGTGCGGTGGGGTGAGGCAGGTGAGGCAGAGCCTTTCATGTCATACTAACGTTTGTATCAGAGGTTTGACTGTATAAAGTATATGAAAAATACAAAGAATATGTTTGAAATATCTTCCTTGCATTATTCTAATCATTTTCAGAGCCAAAACTCTGTAGTAAAAAGTCTATGGCGGGTAAGGCAGTGCCTCAACTGCTTATCTTTTCCGCACATCTCTGATCAAAGCTCACCAAATTTCCAGGAGTTAATACTGATGCACCTGTGTATAATGCCCAGATGTACCCTTTGGCACATATATTGCGGGTAAATCTGGCTCTGGTGCTAGCCAGTGCCTCCTCAGCCATTTAGCTCACCGCACGTCCCTGATAGTAGTACAGTGCAGCATTTTGGTGACCACCAGTATATAGTAGTACAGTACAGTAGGCCATTGCTGTATCTTGCAGCTCTGTGTCACTTCAAGTATCCATATCTGTGCTGCATTGTTGTGAGCAGTATATAGTAGTACAGTGCAGCATTTTGGTGACCACCAGTATATAGTAGTACAGTACAGTACAGTACAGTACAGTACAGTAGGCAATTGCTGTATCTTGCAGCTCTGTATCACTTCAAGTATCCATATCTGTGCTGCATTGTTGTGAGCAGTATATAGTAGTACAGTACAGTAGGCCATAGCGTTATCTTGCTGCACCGTGTCACTTCTAGTATCCTGATCAGTGCTTAATATCTGTGCTCAGTGTCAGTGCTGCATTGTGGTGACCAGTATACTACAGTACAATAGTCCAGTGCTGTTCTCGCTGCTCAGTGTCAGTTCTCCGGAGTATCATCAGTGATCAGTATAATCAGTTCTCAGTATAATCAGTGCGCTGTTAGACGTGTGCCCGTTTTCCGCCAGTAGTGCATTGGGATTTAGACAATTGATGAAGTTATTGTGTCCCCGGTACAAAATCCCATCTAGATTCCACTTTACTAGGCAGGCGATAGCGAGATTTTACCAATTAATATCAGTGATTTATAATTATTAATTACAGAGATCTTGCCAAATAATTCCAGTGATTTTGTCATTTTCTTCCAGTGATTTGGACCAATAATACCATTGATTAGAACGAATAATTCCTGTGATATTGAGGTGTTTATGTCGCTTAGCTTAGCCATCCAGCAACCACAGTGCACCTCTTTTTCTCTTTTCTTTGCATCATGTGCTGTTTGGGGACTATTTTTTTAAGTGCCATCCTGTCTGACACTTCCGTATATGTCCAGTGGTACTGCCATTTGATATAATTCCCGACATTACTGCCATTTAATTCCAGTGATTTTGTCATTTTCTTCATATCATTTGATATGCCTAGGGGCATCAGTAGCTTCTGCTGATTAAAATGATATGCGGCATGTCTATATTCTGTGTGTAACATTTCATATGCAGATACAGCCACAGTCTCACACAGTATATAGGCATGCTGCATATCATTTTAATCAGCAGAAGCTGCTTCTGAATCCTAGCCACATAGCAATGCAAATAAGATGCAGTTTCATAAAAAAAAGGTGCCCAACATTAGCATTGAGGCAAGATTTATGAGGACACATCTGTATCCAAGCAGAGGCAGAGGTCACAGTGTTAGTGGCATTGTGAGTGCTGTGTGCATGTGAGTGGGTTGGTTGTGCAGTAGTGTTCGGAATATGTGTAAGGAGCATTATGTGTGCCATGTAAAAATGCATTACTAATGTGCAACATATGTGTAAGGGGCACTATGTGTATAAGGGCATTAATAATGTGCGGCATATGTGTAACAGGGTACTACTGTATGTGTGTCATTATGCGTATAGGGGCTCTAATAATGTGTGGCATATGTGTAAGGGACATTATGTGTAAAAGGACATTAATAAAGGTTATCATAATGCGTAAGGTGCATTATGTTTAGAAGGACATTAATAATGTGTCTCATATGTGTAAGGGGCATTACTCTGTGGCATTATGTGTATAAGGTGCTCTACTATGTGTCGTTGCATATAGAAAGGGCACTACTGTGTCGTCTAATGTGAATAAAGAGCAATAGGGTGTGGTGTAATGTGAATAAGGAGCAATTCAGTGTGATGTAATGTGAATAAGGGGCTCTACTGTGAGGAGTAACATTTATAAGGTAAAGTGATACTACTGTGGGATGTAATATAAATTATGGACACTATCGCATGATCAAATGTGAATAAAGTTGCACTACTGTGTGGCGTAATTGGAATTGGGGTTGTTATTGTGTGGCCATACCCCTTGCCAGCAAAAACACATCCCTTTTTGGGCTGTGTGCCAAATGTGCGAACTGTTCCTATTTAAAATATAGGGGGTACAAACAGCAAAATAAGGACTGCTATGGGTGAGGGGTGATGGTGCTGGGAAAGAGGTGCAAGGTCAGAGGTGGAACTAGTAGTGGTGCTAGGGGGGCACCAGCTAAAATCTTGCCTAGGGCATCATATTGGTTAGGGCCGGCTCTGGCAGTGCCACTCCTAGATGGGCCAGGTGTTTGTGCCGGCCACTTTGGTCGCTTAGCTTAATCATCCAGCGACCTTGGTGCAAATTTTAGGACTAAAAATAATATTGTGAGGTGTGAGGTGTTCAGAATAGACTGGAAAATGAGTGAAAATTATGGTTATTGAGGTTAATAATACTATGGGAACAAAATTACCCCCAAATTCTATGATTTAAGATGTTTTTGAGGGTTTTTTGAAAAAAAAAACACCCAAATCCAAAACACACCCGAATCCGACAAAAAAATTTAAGGGAGGTTTTGCCAAAACGCGTCCGAATCCAAAACACGGCCGCGGAACCGAATCCAAAACCAAAACACAAAACCCGAAAAATTTCCGGTGCACATCTCTAGTTCATACCCTTTGGGGTAATGTGGCCCATTATATGATCTAATTCTATAACTACAGAATATAGGCTCCATCTGTTCCTGCGTCACGGTAACAGGATTAATCTACTAAGCATTTTCTTCTTGCGGTGTTGAAAGGGATTAAATTATATTTTACACCAGCAGGAATTAAAAATTTAAATTTAGGAGAAAATATGCACTTAATTCCTCTCTGTCAGCAGTGGATATTAAAGATTATTAGCAAGCATATAGCTGTCTGTACTAGTCACAATAGTCGCTCTGTCTGCTTTCTCAGTGATATTACACAGGGAGTTAAATCCAGATAAAAGTCTTTGGGATCATCACTGATGTTCTTGTTGCAGGGATAAAATATGAATAAAGTTCAGCAATGTTCTGAATACCTGTAATAATCTGGTAATTATCTCCACAGATACATGCTTTGTGTTTTTTTCCATTTACATGAAATACCAGGTGAACTAATTGGTGTAAATCAGACAGTGGATTTATTATAAATGTAAGACTGACATCAGAATGTGGTCAGAAAACTCCAAATCCATAATGGATGGAAATGAGTCCCTTATTCAGAAAAGTCCCTATATGAGTTTCCGAGGTTGCAGAATATCAAGCCCCCACTCCACCTATCTATGTCTTGCTTAGAAAGGTTTTATGCTTTGTCAAAGTCAAAAAAAAATATTACATAGAGAGAGCATACAAACCACACACATTTAAGTCGCTATACTTGCAAATATGCGCAGCGAGGACAGCAATATATGGAAACACACGCATTTGCTCGGACATGGCACGGAGATGGATTCGACACTTATTTCATACAGTACATAATTATAATAATATCAAGCACCAGACATCATGTTTGGTATTAAAACAACCAGCTCAATGCGTAGATTAATTTGATACTTGTTATTAAGTTGTGGGACATTGTAGCGGATAGATATGATTGAATGTATAAAAGCTAAAATCACTTTGTTGGGAACAATGGATGATCAAGCAAATCCTTTACTAAGATTTTCAGGGCTGAACCTGATTAGCATATACAAAGGAGAGAGAGAGACCCCTCCCCTAGGAACAGACACACAGGAGGATAGTTCCTGTCTGGGGGGGGTTGGGGTCAGTGTTGCTGGTTGCCACAGAGAGCAGATGTGATGTGGGTGCACTCAGAACAGAGGTCTCAGAAGCATGGCTGGATCATCGCCAGGCATAAAAGGCTAAGTATCATAATCTCAATATCTCATGGCTTATTGGCATAGAGTAGTTTTAAATGTGTGTTTTGTGGTGGGGTAGTTGTGGAATGATGGGTAAGCATAGAGTGGTTGGTTTGGAGAAACAAATGGCTTGGGGATGGTGAGGCTTGCGCAGCTGTGTGAATGTAACTTGTTTGTGCCCTGTGAAGTCTGTGATGAAGTGGAACATTAGACAACCTGTAGCATAGCATTTGTGGTATTTGTTTGCCTATGGAGATTTAATAAGATGGTTCTAGGAAGTTGGATTGAAATTGTGAAAGGTGATTTAGATTGTTTGGAATTGTAAAATCAGAACATATGCATTGTTTTGAGGCTTGGACATTTTGGAATAAATGGAGTCTTGTGTTTTCTGCTATGTGATTGTGGTGTAGTAGAGAGTGCCATGTGTTTGGGCCTGCAAATCTAAAATGGCTGCTGCCGGGTATTTTCCCCTCCCCCTTCCAGCCATGTGGTGTAGTCTTTGGAATCAAGTGGAGTTTTCCCAAAATGGAGTCTAGCTTCTGCCCCATGCGGCATTGTAGGGACAATTGTGTTGCTGGGTGTTGTGTATATAGGGACAGGCAGCATGGGTAAGCTCAAGTACTTTCTAAACAAAGATTCTCAGCATTGACTGACTGCGCAGCGATTGTTCCTCACATGTGTAAGCTTTCTCTGCAATCATATTGTCTTGATGTTATTGTAAGCCATTTCTTTCTCTCTCTCTCTTCTCCTTTTCCTCTTTTATTTTCCCTTAAACGTAATTGTATTGTATTGCATTGTATTTCCTGGGTAGTTATCTGGTTAGTTAGTCTATGTTATATTGTAGTGTATGCATTGTACTGTGATTCTTTTGCAAGTATAATAGTCATAATACATATAATAGGTTTTGGACCCTAAGCCCAGGTATCTGTGTATTTCTTATAGTGTTAAGTATTCCCTGAGCGTCGGTGACGCTCAAGCAGCTTTGTAGTTAATCAGGTTACACCAGGTTTCACTTACACTCTATCACCACACTAAGGTTTACTGTGTATTTCATTGTTAAAGGTATAGATATAAAGGTTTAACGTTGGGAGCGTCTGCACCGCTGGTGATCTCCTCGTGGTCCCGAGCGTCCGCTACGCTATAGCAAATCATTACGTTAGTCGGCAGCCAATAGCGTGCCTGCCTGTGATCTCTGGGCCGTAAGCGAACGTGACGCTTGAGCGTCTCGACTACGGTTGAGCGATCGCTACGCAACTTGCGTACCCTTACGGTACTTCCTACGTAGATAGCGTACAGTGTTCTTAGACCTCTTAAAGTGTTTTATATACGATAAATATTTAGCTTTATCAATTGGGGGCCGTCCAGTCCTTCACATATCTGCACTAGGTAATATCAGCAGACATTATCCATCAGCAAAGGGCGGGAGGTTGTATCCCTCGTAGTGCTGACGGGATAAGCGTCTGCTTCGCTTAGGTAAAGGGTGCTGAAGGAATCCGGGAACCGGAGGTAAGAGCAAAACGCTAGTGTCTTTTAAAACTGTTTATTTTTCTGTCTTGCACGCACACATATATATCTGCATTTCCTTTTCATTTGTGTATTTTCGTATGTCACTCTCCTGTTTGCCAGTTTATAGTTGATAAACGTGCTGAGAGAGATTTGCCGCTATTTCAATAGTTTGAGTAAAAGTAATATAGTTAAAGTGTAGACAAACACACAGTTTTTGCCTGGGAGATAAGGCGAAGTCAGTGTGGTGTGTGGTAGATGATCAAGGATCATCTACATTGATAAAAGTATAAATTGTGTTACGGTGGATCTTTGCTTTGTGTACACGTGTCTCTAACAAAGACTTGCGTACGCAATCCAAAGGCCGACGCACGCAGCGTATATTACGCAACGGAGCGTCTGAGTACGCCCACGTAACTCAAACAACAGGCGATAAGTAGCGCAACGCGGTAAATAACGCAAAGCGATAAATAGCACAAATTGATTTCAGCTTTCCAAAACTTAGTTTAAATACCTTACTTTACTGCAACACCTCTGGGGAGAGCTATCAGACTACGGGAAATGATTTTTTTCTGATCAGAAAACTATAAGAATGATAGTGGGTTGAAAACGGTATGAGTGTATTGAATCCCGCTTTGTGGACTTTGTGATCTATGTGATAAAACGGTATTGAATCCCGCTTTGTGGACTTTGTGATCTGTGTGATCTATGAGCACGGCCTGAAGTGAAAACGTGCAACAGAGTGTGATAAAGTTTTCGTTGTATTACGCTCTGGCCAATGATCCTACCATTTATGGGCAACAAGTGTCTACTCTATAAGTGGTACGATTGGACCGCACGGTTGTATGTGTGACCAATAACGCAACGTGATATGAGGTCGTATATCCATGCGTAAATCTTGCCCTCATACGTGTTGTAGGGAGCACATGCAAGCGTGATTTGTGTAAAGAAAAAGGAAGGGAATTTTCTCAGGAAAATCTCTAAAGATAGGGCCTGCAACGGCTACACGTGTCTGCTAGAAGGCGGACCGGAGATACCCGGAGCAGAAGAAGTTCAGTGGAAGAGCTTTAAGGATTTCCAACGAAGTTCTGTGTTTGGTGCATTTTAGGAAGTTTTTCTGTGTTAGAAAGGTCCACAATGGCAGCCAAGTGCACAATACAGAGACGGTCGGAGGTCAGGATTCAGACTCCAGAGGCTTGCAGACCCCGAGGGTCTGCTCGGTTAGTAATGTGGAGGAGGTATGGTCCCCACACTGAGACCTTTTGTGATGAATGGACACGAATGACTGAGGGGGATAAGGCACCATTTCCCGGGATAGGTAGTTTTGACTTAGAGGTGTTGCATAATTTAAGGCGGAGGATCGGTCTCATAAAATCCTGGAAACAACGAGTTAAAAATGATGATTGTTTGCAGATATGGCTACAGGAAAGTGACATGCAGAGAAATGTAACTTACATACCTAACTTTCATCTTGAGAGGAGAGACATGGCAATGGAGGGGATTATGGTTGCGGAGAAAAGCACAAGGGTAAACAATAAAAACGCTCTTAGCAACTGTAGTATAGATGATAAGAATAAGTGTAATAAATGTAACAAAGATAATTGTAATACTGTTGAATGTACAACTATTAACCTATGCAAGTTGCACCCCATGTCAAACTTTCCTCAGGAACACCAACAAGAAAGTGAGCCCAGAACGATGTCGGCACCTCTTCCAGAAGCCATCACACAAGACATCCAGGTGGACGCGACCCAATCGGTAAAGACTGTAATCAAACCCCCTAATGGAGGGTCAGGTGAGGTCGTGTCCACAGGTACGTATGGTATTATACATTACGCACAAACAAATGTACCTCATATTGTAGAATCAATTCAGAATGACGTTACTGGACTTAATCCTGTCAGGGTAATTGCAGTACCAAATGGGAAAACTGACTCTTCAGGAGTCACCCCCGTCAGGAACATCGCCATGTACTGCCCCTTTTCCCGAACAGAATTAAGAACAATTCTGTCTGAATTTCCTGATCCCAGGAAAGACTTAGTTGCTTGTCAAAGATACATTAGAGTGCTAGGACATACTGCAGAGCCAAATAACAAAGATTGGAGGACAGTTTTGAGGGCATGTTTACCCCCCGATGTTGATTCATTGAAATTTATCGCTGATTGTAAGCTAGATGAGGAAGTGCCACTAACAAACGAGTATAACCAAGATAATGTAAAAAGAATCAATCTACAGTTGAAAGAATATTTTCCCACAGTAGTAAAATGGAATAAAATCTTTACAATAAAACAAAAAGAAGGTGAATCCGCATCAGAGTATTTTCACCGGGCTCTGCAGGATATGGCTAGGTACACGGGTATAGATGACATTGACACTAACGTACACCACAGAGAGGTAGCTGTGTCTGTATTAATGGACAGCTTAAAAGACACACTAAAAATCAGGGTACAAACCTCCATACCTCACTGGAGAGGCATCTCGGTGGCTGCATTAAGAGAGTCCGCTATCGAGCATGACCGCAATATCCAAAGAACCAGGGAAGCGCAGGGAGAACGGTTGATGGCGATGAGCATCCGAGCGTTTGAGGAGGCATCAAATCAACCAAGACCTCAGGTCATTGACACTTGGAGGAAACCAAGGATTTGTTATAATTGTAGAAGAGAAGGGCATTATGCCAGCAACTGTAATAACTCACATAAAGTCAGACCCCCTAGACCAAGAAATGAGCAAAGTTATAACACACAAAATTATAATCAGGGATCATATAGGAAAAATTTTGTCCCACACCCATAATGTGCAGTCAGGAAAGGTGATCATTAGGACTGATGGTAAGCCTGAGGTTATAGTTAATAAATTGGGAGGTCATTCCCTGAAAACACAGGAATGACCGGGTGAAACGTTGTAAATGTATCTGTGAAATGTTTCGTTTTCTCTCTCCCCATCTCTGACGATTATTGGTAGGATTCAAACATTGCATACATACTTGGTCTTTGCAGAAGTCTACCAAACCCCAGCATGACCTATCCGCACCAATGTATTCTGGCCAGATACAGACAATGGAATATGGAAGTGCTGGGGGGAGGGACTGCGCAAGGAAACCATTGGACATGTAGATATGACAGCCTGATGATCTGACAGTGTTTTGAAATGTTTGAAAAATGTTTTTTTTTTTTTTTCTCTTTTCCTATTGATGGCTATTGTTGATTTAAGTAATATACACATGCACATAAATTGTTCTCTCTCTTTGTTTTTTTTGCTGTTGTTGTTTTCTCTCTCTTCTCACTCATGCTTTCATGTTTTAAAGATGGTATGTCACCCATCAGTTAGACAAATGGTAATGCAAGATTTTTGCTCCTTACAGAAAGATCGCTGGTTTGGAGGGAATATTGCATCACCAGAATGTTCGTTTGGAAGACTGAGAGACAGCACCTTTGAGAAGACAGCAGAACAAGAAGAACAACAAGACGAGAGAACTAATTATCGTAACAAGTTTCTCTCCCTCTCAAACTGATTTTCTGTACCCCCATTACAAATTTCTTCTTTTCTCCTCCTGTAAGATGGACTTGCCCCAAGAGACTGTGATCTGGATTTTCCTGTTGATCATGATGTTGACCAGAGCAGTCTGTTCCGGGGAGAGTATCAGTGAGGTCGTGAAAGGATCCAGAAAGGTCCTGATGATAAAGATGGAGGTGTAAATTTCCAATAGCAACCCAATCACCAAGCAAAGGCGAGTACCGGAAACGATCTAGCAGCCATGTTATTTGTAAACATTTTTCTTTTAAGGATTATTAGCTGAAGAAAACTGTATCTGTAGGCTCTGTGATAATGTCATTGAGGATGGGTGTATTAAGAAATGCCAATCCAGTTTTAATATCCATATGGACCGGCATCCCTTGAGTGACTATCACTCTTTAGTGGGTAGTGTGCTTAATAAAACAGATTGTTGGGTATGCTCTCAAGTACCTCAAGGTCACAGAAAATCAGGGCTAGTACCATTTCCTTTAACGTTAGGGGAGGTACTTGAGTTAAATGGTGGGAGACCGGTGGACCGGAGGTTTAATATCTCCAGCCCTCCTAGTTTGAAGCTCCACCAATACCATGTGGATAGGTCCCTATTATGTTTCAACATCTCCAATCCCCGAAAGCCGGGAAATTGGGAAGTGTCATGGAGTAACCAAACCATGACCTTTTCGCATAGAGCAGATAGAATGCCTACAGATACAGAGCTTGTACGCCACATAGCCAGTAGAGGAAAATCTTTCCGGTATAGGTATACCTTAGGAAATAGGATTACTAGAGTTGGAGAGGTATCACCAGGATACTGTGCACATATCGTACAACCTGATACGTGTACTAAGCAGATGGAAGAATTAGGGTTAGGAGATTTCACATGGAAGGTGTGTAATATGGTTATGTCCTACTCCGTCCCATATGTTCTCCCCGATGATGCATATTTCATATGCGGGAGAAAGGCGTACAAGTGGCTTGCCCCAAACTCTGAAGGATTGTGTTATATTGGAAAAGTACTGCCTGAAGTAATGACTGTATCACATGACAAAATGAAAGACATACACCGTGGTGCCCAAGCTCCTTATACTCACACCCATTACGAGCACGTTGTTAAAAGGCACCTGATAGAGAAGACAGAGCATCCAGCCTCTGATCTGATAAGTGAATCCACCGGGATTCAATTCTTAATCGCGTTAGATTTCACCCGCACCGCTAGAGGAGTGCTGAATTATAAATACATATCGGCGCTCGCAAATTTGTTTGATAATATCACTGAAATGTATGATGATACGTTTAGGTATACTGGAAGAGAACTTCAGGCTTACAAAACAGAACTGGTACAGCATAGAATGGTTCTCAATTACCTCACAGCAGTGACAGGCGGATATTGTGTCACACTGGCAACACAATACGGCGTGAAATGTTGCACATATATTACGAATAGCACCGAGGATCCGGTCGAGGTCATAGACCAAAAGATGGACGATATTCTCCAATTGAAGTGGGAATTTCGCCGAAAACACAATCTCACTCTTGCTGCTGTAGGTAATGAGCTGACTGGTTGGGTGTCATGGTTGAACCCGCGAAATTGGTTCTCCGGTTTAGGAGACTGGGCTCAAGGAGTCATAATGGATGTTGGGAAGTTTCTCCTATGTATCTTAGGTGTTGTCATATCAATTGGCTTGATATTTAGATGCGGTCAGGCTTTAATGAAGTGCAAACAAAGTACAAGAGTGATGAGTTTGAGGAGTGAGGAAACTGTAATTAACCTGGATTTGATCTATGACCCAACGATAGAAACAATGATGTAATGAAAATGCGATTATACGGTCCGTTTCTTTCACCTGTTTTTCCGTTTGCTCCAAGGTAACAAGACCCACTTGGACGAGGAATTTGACGAGACGATATACAGACAACGGATTGACCAAAGAAGAAGTTTTGACCACTTTAGATACGGACATTTGATGAACTTTGCCATGGATCCCCAGTTTCCCTAGAATTCTTAAACTTACGCTAGCCCAACATTTTTTGTAAATCTATTGGCATTGACAAAGCTTTTTGCTCGCACCTAATGGGCAAAACAGCGCAAAGAAGACGACTTTCAACTGATACCGAACAAAACTTCAACCGACAGATGTACATTAACCTGACATAGAATACCACTGCATTTTCCATAAGTGTTCTTTATCTTCATCTCTACAACCCTCAGGTAATGACACACATAGTCGATAGGGAACACAGGCACAGATATCAGCAACCACATACCTCCCCCATTCATGTATCATCAACTAAAATGTGCTCCCCCATTTTGTTGCAACCAAAAGCCGAAACGAGCTCGGTAGAGTTTGACAGCCCATCCACAGACCCTTAATACGGGATAAGAAGGAATACAAATGTATACTTCGCAATACCTCGAAGCTTGATTTAAAACACGTACGGCACGATGATACATGACCCCCCAAACATGGATTCATACATACATACTTCTGCTATCTCACTAGGTCATACCTTTTTCCCACCTTCTTCTCTCCTCCCTTACCCAATCATAGAAATGTATTTACATATGACATATATTTTTCTCTTTTTGAAATGTTTTAGGAAGTGGCAGTTATTGGTGACTGCCAAAGGGTGGACTGTCAAAGTCAAAAAAAATTATTACATAGAGAGAGCATACAAACCACACACATTTAAGTCGCTATACTTGCAAATATGCGCAGCGAGGACAGCAATATATGGAAACACACGCATTTGCTCGGACATGGCACGGAGATGGATTCGACACTTATTTCATACAGTACATAATTATAATAATATCAAGCACCAGACATCATGTTTGGTATTAAAACAACCAGCTCAATGCGTAGATTAATTTGATACTTGTTATTAAGTTGTGGGACATTGTAGCGGATAGATATGATTGAATGTATAAAAGCTAAAATCACTTTGTTGGGAACAATGGATGATCAAGCAAATCCTTTACTAAGATTTTCAGGGCTGAACCTGATTAGCATATACAAAGGAGAGAGAGAGACCCCTCCCCTAGGAACAGACACACAGGAGGATAGTTCCTGTCTGGGGGGGGTTGGGGTCAGTGTTGCTGGTTGCCACAGAGAGCAGATGTGATGTGGGTGCACTCAGAACAGAGGTCTCAGAAGCATGGCTGGATCATCGCCAGGCATAAAAGGCTAAGTATCATAATCTCAATATCTCATGGCTTATTGGCATAGAGTAGTTTTAAATGTGTGTTTTGTGGTGGGGTAGTTGTGGAATGATGGGTAAGCATAGAGTGGTTGGTTTGGAGAAACAAATGGCTTGGGGATGGTGAGGCTTGCGCAGCTGTGTGAATGTAACTTGTTTGTGCCCTGTGAAGTCTGTGATGAAGTGGAACATTAGACAACCTGTAGCATAGCATTTGTGGTATTTGTTTGCCTATGGAGATTTAATAAGATGGTTCTAGGAAGTTGGATTGAAATTGTGAAAGGTGATTTAGATTGTTTGGAATTGTAAAATCAGAACATATGCATTGTTTTGAGGCTTGGACATTTTGGAATAAATGGAGTCTTGTGTTTTCTGCTATGTGATTGTGGTGTAGTAGAGAGTGCCATGTGTTTGGGCCTGCAAATCTAAAATGGCTGCTGCCGGGTATTTTCCCCTCCCCCTTCCAGCCATGTGGTGTAGTCTTTGGAATCAAGTGGAGTTTTCCCAAAATGGAGTCTAGCTTCTGCCCCATGCGGCATTGTAGGGACAATTGTGTTGCTGGGTGTTGTGTATATAGGGACAGGCAGCATGGGTAAGCTCAAGTACTTTCTAAACAAAGATTCTCAGCATTGACTGACTGCGCAGCGATTGTTCCTCACATGTGTAAGCTTTCTCTGCAATCATATTGTCTTGATGTTATTGTAAGCCATTTCTTTCTCTCTCTCTCTTCTCCTTTTCCTCTCTTATTTTCCCTTAAACGTAATTGTATTGTATTGCATTGTATTTCCTGGGTAGTTATCTGGTTAGTTAGTCTATGTTATATTGTAGTGTATGCATTGTACTGTGATTCTTTTGCAAGTATAATAGTCATAATACATATAATAGGTTTTGGACCCTAAGCCCAGGTATCTGTGTATTTCTTATAGTGTTAAGTATTCCCTGAGCGTCGGTGACGCTCAAGCAGCTTTGTAGTTAATCAGGTTACACCAGGTTGCACTTACACTCTATCACCACACTAAGGTTTACTGTGTATTTCATTGTTAAAGGTATAGATATAAAGGTTTAACGTTGGGAGCGTCTGCACCGCTGGTGATCTCCTCGTGGTCCCGAGCGTCCGCTACGCTATAGCAAATCATTACGTTAGTCGGCAGCCAATAGCGTGCCTGCCTGTGATCTCTGGGCCGTAAGCGAACGTGACGCTTGAGCGTCTCGACTACGGTTGAGCGATCGCTACGCAACTTGCGTACCCTTACGGTACTTCCTACGTAGATAGCGTACAGTGTTCTTAGACCTCTTAAAGTGTTTTATATACGATAAATATTTAGCTTTATCAGCTTTTTTTTTGTCTTTGGATGGCTGTAATTTACTGTTTTTTTGCATAAATTCCTTCAAATTTAATTAAATGCATTGGTTCATTTTTCCTGGATTATTTATCTGATGGATTATCTAAATGCATGTGCCATATACTCTGCATAAACTACATATGGAATAGAGATGAGCGCCTGAAATTTTTCGGGTTTTGTGTTTTGGTTTTGGGTTCGGTTCCGCGGCCGTGTTTTGGGTTCGAACGCGTTTTGGCAAAACCTCACCGAATTTTTTTTGTCGGATTCGGGTGTGTTTTGGATTCGGGTGTTTTTTTCAAAAAACACTAAAAAACAGCTTAAATCATAGAATTTGGGGGTCATTTTGATCCCAAAGTATTATTAACCTCAAAAACCATAATTTACACTCATTTTCAGTCTATTCTGAATACCTCACACCTCACAATATTATTTTTAGTCCTAAAATTTGCACCGAGGTCGCTGTGTGAGTAAGATAAGCGACCCTAGTGGCCGACACAAACACCGGGCCCATCTAGGAGTGGCACTGCAGTGTCACGCAGGATGTCCCTTCCAAAAAACCCTCCCCAAACAGCACATGACGCAAAGAAAAAAAGAGGCGCAATGAGGTAGCTGTGTGAGTAAGATTAGCGACCCTAGTGGCCGACACAAACACCGGGCCCATCTAGGAGTGGCACTGCAGTGTCACGCAGGATGGCCCTTCCAAAAAACCCTCCCCAAACAGCACATGACGCAAAGAAAAAAAGAGGCGCAATGAGGTAGCTGTGTGAGTAAGATTAGCGACCCTAGTGGCCGACACAAACACCGGGCCCATCTAGGAGTGGCACTGCAGTGTCACGCAGGATGTCCCTTCCAAAAAACCCTCCCCAAACAGCACATGACGCAAAGAAAAAAAGAGGCGCAATGAGGTAGCTGTGTGAGTAAGATTAGCGACCCTAGTGGCCGACACAAACACCGGGCCCATCTAGGAGTGGCACTGCAGTGTCACGCAGGATGTCCCTTCCAAAAAACCCTCCCCAAACAGCACATGACGCAAAGAAAAAAAGAGGCGCAATGAGGTAGCTGACTGTGTGAGTAAGATTAGCGACCCTAGTGGCCGACACAAACACCGGGCCCATTTAGGAGTAGCACTGCAGTGTCACGCAGGATGTCCCTTCCAAAAAACCCTCCCCAATCAGCACATGATGCAAAGAAAAAGAAAAGAAAAAAGAGGTGCAAGATGGAATTGTCCTTGGGCCCTCCCACCCACCCTTATGTTGTATAAACAAAACAGGACATGCACACTTTAACCAACCCATCATTTCAGTGACAGGGTCTGCCACACGACTGTGACTGGTATGACGGGTTGGTTTGGACCCCCCCAAAAAAAGAAGCAATTAATCTCTCCTTGCACAAACTGGCTCTACAGAGGCAAGATGTCCACCTCATCTTCACCCTCCGATATATCACCGTGTACATCCCCCTCCTCACAGATTATCAATTCGTCCCCACTGGAATCCACCATCTCAGCTCCCTGTGTACTTTGTGGAGGCAATTGCTGCTGGTCAATGTCTCCGCGGAGGAATTGATTATAATTCATTTTAATGAACATCATCTTCTCCACATTTTCTGGATGTAACCTCGTACGCCGATTGCTGACAAGGTGAGCGGCGGCACTAAACACTCTTTCGGAGTACACACTTGTGGGAGGGCAACTTAGGTAGAATAAAGCCAGTTTGTGCAAGGGCCTCCAAATTGCCTCTTTTTCCTGCCAGTATAAGTACGGACTGTGTGACGTGCCTACTTGGATGCGGTCACTCATATAATCCTCCACCATTCTATCAATGTTGAGAGAATCATATGCAGTGACAGTAGACGACATGTCCGTAATCGTTGTCAGGTCTTTCAGTCCGGACCAGATGTCAGCATCAGCAGTCGCTCCAGACTGCCCTGCATCACCGCCAGCGGGTGGGCTCGGAATTCTGAGCCTTTTCCTCGCACCCCCAGTTGCGGGAGAATGTGAAGGAGGAGATGTTGACAGGTCGCGTTCCGCTTGACTTGACAATTTTGTCACCAGCAGGTCTTTCAACCCCAGCAGACTTGTGTCTGCCGGAAAGAGAGATCCAAGGTAGGCTTTAAATCTAGGATCGAGCACGGTGGCCAAAATGTAGTGCTCTGATTTCAACAGATTGACCACCCGTGAATCCTTGTTAAGCGAATTAAGGGCTCCATCCACAAGTCCCACATGCCTAGCGGAATCGCTCCGTGTTAGCTCCTCCTTCAATGTCTCCAGCTTCTTCTGCAAAAGCCTGATAAGGGGAATGACCTGACTCAGGCTGGCAGTGTCTGAACTGACTTCACGTGTGGCAAGTTCAAAGGGCATCAGAACCTTGCACAACGTTGAAATCATTCTCCACTGCGCTTGAGACAGGTGCATTCCACCTACTATATCGTGCTCAATTGTATAGGCTTGAATGGCCTTTTGCTGCTCCTCCAACCTCTGAAGCATATAGAGGGTTGAATTCCACCTCGTTACCACTTCTTGCTTCAGATGATGGCAGGGCAGGTTCAGTAGTTTTTGGTGGTGCTCCAGTCTTCTGTACGTGGTGCCTGTACGCCGAAAGTGTCCCGCAATTCTTCTGGCCACCGACAGCATCTCTTGCACGCCCCTGTCGTTTTTTTAAAAATTCTGCACCACCAAATTCAAGGTATGTGCAAAACATGGGACGTGCTGGAATTTGCCCATATTTAATGCACACACAATATTGCTGGCGTTGTCCGATGCCACAAATCCACAGGAGAGTCCAATTGGGGTTAGCCATTCCGCGATGATCTTCCTCAGTTGCCGTAAGAGGTTTTCAGCTGTGTGCGTATTCTGGAAACCGGTGATACAAAGCGTAGCCTGCCTAGGAAAGAGTTGGCGTTTGCGAGATGCTGCTACTGGTGCCGCCGCTGCTGTTCTTGCGGCGGGAGTCCATACATCTACCCAGTGGGCTGTCACAGTCATATAGTCCTGACCCTGCCCTGCTCCACTTGTCCACATGTCCGTGGTTAAGTGGACATTGGGTACAGCTGCATTTTTTAGGACACTGGTGACTCTTTTTCTGAGGTCTGTGTACATTTTCGGTATCGCCTGCCTAGAGAAATGGAACCTAGATGGTATTTGGTACCGGGGACACAGTACCTCCAACAAGTCTCTAGTTGGCTCTGCAGTAATGATGGATACCGGAACCACGTTTCTCACCACCCAGGATGCCAAGGCCTCAGTTATCCGCTTTGCAGTAGGATGACTGCTGTGATATTTCATCTTCCTCGCAAAGGACTGTTGAACAGTCAATTGCTTACTGGAAGTAGTACAAGTGGGCTTACGACTTCCCCTCTGGGATGACCATCGACTCCCAGCGGCAACAACAGTAGCGCCAGCAGCAGTAGGCGTTACACGCAAGGATGCATCGGAGGAATCCCAGGCAGGAGAGGACTCGTCAGAATTGCCAGTGACATGGCCTGCAGGACTATTGGCATTCCTGGGGAAGGAGGAAATTGACACTGAGGGAGTTGGTGGGGTGGTTTGCGTGAGCTTGGTTACAAGAGGAAGGGATTTACTGGTCAGTGGACTGCTTCCGCTGTCACCCAAAGTTTTTGAACTTGTCACTGACTTATTATGAATGCGCTGCAGGTGACGTATAAGGGAGGATGTTCCGAGGTGGTTAACGTCCTTACCCCTACTTATTACAGCTTGACAAAGGGAACACACGGCTTGACACCTGTTGTCCGCATTTCTGGTGAAATACCTCCACGCCGAAGAGCTGATTTTTTTGGTATTTTCACCTGGCATGTCAACGGCCATATTCCTCCCACGGACAACAGGTGTCTCCCCGGGTGCCTGACTTAAACAAACCACCTCACCATCAGAATCCTCCTGGTCAATTTCCTCCCCAGCGCCAGCAACACCCATATCCTCCTCATCCTGGTGTACTTCAACACTGACATCTTCAATCTGACTATCAGGAACTGGACTGCGGGTGCTCCTTCCAGCACTTGCAGGGGGCGTGCAAATGGTGGAAGGCACATGCTCTTCACGTCCAGTGTTGGGAAGGTCAGGCATCGCAACCGACACAATTGGACTCTCCTTGTGGATTTGGGATTTCGAAGAATGCACAGTTCTTTGCTGTGCTGCTTTTGCCAGCTTGAGTCTTTTCATTTTTCTAGCGAGAGGCTGAGTGCTTCCATCCTCATGTGAAGCTGAACCACTAGCCATGAACATAGGCCAGGGCCTCAGCCGTTCCTTGCCACTCCGTGTCGTAAATGGCATATTGGCAAGTTTACGCTTCTCCTCCGACAATTTTATTTTAGGTTTTGGAGTCCTTTTTTTTCTGATATTTGGTGTTTTGGATTTGACATGCTCTGTACTATGACATTGGGCATCGGCCTTGGCAGACGACGTTGCTGGCATTTCATCGTCTCGGCCATGACTAGTGGCAGCAGCTTCAGCACGAGGTGGAAGTGGATCTTGATCTTTCCCTAATTTTGGAACCTCAACATTTTTGTTCTCCATATTTTAATAGGCACAACTAAAAGGCACCTCAGGTAAACAATGGAGATGGATACTAGTATACAATTATGGACTGCCTGCCGAGTGCAGACACAGAGGTAGCCACAGCCGTGAACTACCGTACTGTACTGTGTCTGCTGCTAATATAGACTAGTTGATAAAGAGATGTCTATGTAACTATGTATGTATAAAGAAGAAAGAAAAAAAAACCACGGTTAGGTGGTATACAATTATGGACGGACTGCCTGCCAAGTGCAGACACAGAGGTAGCCACAGCCGTGAACTACCGTACTGTACTGTGTCTGCTGCTAATATAGACTGGTTGATAAAGAGATGTCTATGTAACTATGTATGTATAAAGAAGAAAGAAAAAAAAACCACGGTTAGGTGGTATACAATTATGGACGGACTGCCTGCCGAGTGCAGACACAGAGGTAGCCACAGCCGTGAACTACCGTACTGTACTGTGTCTGCTGCTAATATAGACTGGTTGATAAAGAGATGTCTATGTAACTATGTATATATAAAGAAGAAAGAAAAAAAAACCACGGTTAGGTGGTATACAATTATGGACGGACTGCCTGCCGAGTGCAGACACAGAGGTAGCCACAGCCGTGAACTACCGTACTGTACTGTGTCTGCTGCTAATATAGACTGGTTGATAAAGAGATGTCGTAGTAGTATGTATGTATAAAGAAGAAAAAAAAACCACGGTTAGGTGGTATACAATTATGGACGGACTGCCTGCCGAGTGCAGACACAGAGGTAGCCACAGCCGTGAACTACCGTACTGTGTCTGCTGCGACTGGATGATAAATGATATAAAAAATATATATATATCACTACTGCAGCCGGACAGGTATATATTATATATTATATAATGACGGACCTGCTGGACACTGTCTGTCAGCAGAATGAGTTTTATTTTTATAGAATAAAAAAAACAACAACACACAAGTGAAGTCACACGACGAGTGTTTAACTTTTTCAGGCAATCACAATATAAGTATACTACTAACTATACTGGTGGTCAGTGTGGTCAGGTCACTGGTCAGTCACACTGGCAGTGGCACTCCTGCAGCAAAAGTGTGCACTGTTTAATTTTAATATAATATTATGTACTCCTGGCTCCTGCTATAACCTATAACTGGCACTGCAGTGCTCCCCAGTCTCCCCCACAATTATAAGCTGTGTGAGCTGAGCAGTCAGACAGATATATAATATATATAGATGATGCAGCACACTGGGCTGAGCCTGAGCAGTGCACACAGATATGGTATGTGACTGAGTCACTGTGTGTATCGCTTTTTTCAGGCAGAGAACGGATATATTAAATAAACTGCACTGTCTGGTGGTCACTCACTAGTAAACTCTCTGCACTCTCTACACTTCTACAGTACTCCTCCTAGTCCTAAGCTCCAGTAAATCTCTCTCTCTTATAATCTAAATGGAGAGGACGCCAGCCACGTCCTCTCCCTATCAATCTCAATGCACGTGTGAAAATGGCGGCGACGCGCGGCTCCTTATATAGAATCCGAGTCTCGCGATAGAATCCGAGCCTCGCGAGAATCCGACAGCGTCATGATGACGTTCGGGGCGCGCTCGGGTTAACCGAGCAAGGCGGGAAGATCCGAGTCGCTCGGACCCGTGAAAAAAAACATGAAGTTCGTGCGGGTTCGGATTCAGAGAAACCGAACCCGCTCATCTCTAATATGGAATCATGGGCATGAATTCATCCAGTCCCATTTAGCGCCATCAGCTGGTCTACAGGGATCTGAGCCCACAGTGAATTATTATTATTATTATTATTACTACACTGTGTGACAACGGCCTATAAGTCAGGGTCAGACTCATGAGATTCAGCTGTCTGCCGCATGCAGACTCAGTGTTCACTGGTGGGTTCCATCTCACAGTCCAGAAGCAATAGTGGGTGCACCGTCACTTGTTGCAGCGCAGGCTGAGCAGTACCAGGCTGTAGCCATTTTGTCCCTTATTGCAGGTGTTAGCAGGGTTCCTGAGACAGAACCAATTAAGCATCTGGTGCGTTACAGAGCTCCATTGGGAGCAACAGGCACACTTGGATCCCACTGTGAACCACACAGGTGCTGCTGTACATGCAGATGCCCCTTCAGGGCTTGGAGCCCGGAGGCAGGTATCTCCATTGCCTCTGGGAGTTACGCCCCTGCATGTAATATATATAGAAGGTACTATTCAGTGCACATGTACTTACATTCTGGGCTTGCCTACACCATTAATATTATTGAGTTATTATTAGAGATGAGCGGGTTCGGTTTCTCTGAATCCGAACCCGCACGAACTTCATGTTTTTTTCACGGGTCCGAGCAGACTCGGATCCTCCCGCCTTGCTCGGTTAACCCGAGCGCGCCCGAACGTCATCATGACGCTGTCGGATTCTCGCGAGACTCGGATTCTATATAAGGAGCCGCGCGTCGCCGCCATTTTCACACGTGCATTGAGATTGATAGGGAGAGGACGTGGCTGGCGTCCTCTCCATTAGAAATTAGATTAGAAGAGAGAGAGAGATTGTGCAGAGTCAGACAGAGTTTACCACAGTGACCAGTGCAGTTGTTGTTAGTTAACTTTTATTTATTTTAATATAATATATCCGTTCTCTGCTATATCCGTTCTCTGCCTGAAAAAAAACGATACACAGCAGCAGCCAGTCACACAGTGTGACTCAGTCTGTGTGCACTCAGCTCAGCCCAGTGTGCTGCACATCAATGTATAAAAGGCAAAGCTTATAATAATTGTGGGGGAGACTGGGGAGCACTGCAGGTTGTTATAGCAGGAGCCCCCAGGAGTACATAATATTATATTAATTTAAAATTAAACAG
Organism: Pseudophryne corroboree; assembly: GCF_028390025.1. NCBI lineage: Eukaryota > Metazoa > Chordata > Amphibia > Anura > Myobatrachidae > Pseudophryne > Pseudophryne corroboree. Next base: position 69,509,565 of record NC_086455.1, read on the forward strand.
TGCACACTTTTGCTGCAGGAGTGCCACTGCCAGTGTGACTAGTGGTGACCAGTGCCTGACCACCAGTATAGTAGTATATTGTTGTATGTATTGTATACTATCTCTTTATCAACCAGTCTATATTAGCAGCAGACACAGTACAGTGCGGTAGTTCACGGCTGTGGCTACCTCTGTGTCGGCAGTCGGAACTCGGCAGGCAGTCCGTCCATCCATAATTGTATTACAATATATACCACCTAACCGTGGTATTTTTTTTTCTTTCTTTATACCGTCGTCATAGTGTCATACTAGTTGTTACGAGTATACTACTATCTCTTTATCAACCAGTGTACAGTGCGGTAGTTCACGGCTGTGGCTACCTCTGTGTCGGCAGTCGGCAGGCAGTCCGTCCATCCATAATTGTATTATTATTATAATATATACCACCTAACCGTGGTTTTTTTTTCATTCTTTATACCGTCATAGTGTCATACTAGTTGTTACGAGTATACTACTATCTCTTTATCAACCAGTGTACAGTGCGGTAGTTCACGGCTGTGGCTACCTCTGTGTCGGCAGTCGGCAGGCAGTCCGTCCATCCATAATTGTATTATTATTATAATATATACCACCTAACCGTGGTTTTTTTTTCATTCTTTATACCGTCGTCATAGTGTCATACTAGTTGTTACGAGTATACTACTATCTCTTTATCAACCAGTGTACAGTGCGGTAGTTCACGGCTGTGGCTACCTCTGTGTCGGCAGTCGGCAGGCAGTCCGTCCATCCATAATTGTATTATTATTATAATATATACCACCTAACCGTGGTTTTTTTTCCATTCTTTATACCGTCGTCATAGTGTCATACTAGTTGTTACGAGTATACTACTATCTCTTTATCAACCAGTGTACAGTGCGGTAGTTCACGGCTGTGGCTACCTCTGTGTCGGCAGTCGGCAGGCAGTCCGTCCATCCATAATTGTATTATTATTATAATATATACCACCTAACTGTGGTATTTTTTTTTCTTTCTTTATACCGTCGTCATAGTGTCATACTAGTTGTTACGAGTATACTACTATCTCTTTATCAACCAGTGTACAGTGCGGTAGTTCACGGCTGTGGCTACCTCTGTGTCGGCAGTCGGCAGGCAGTCCGTCCATCCATAATTGTATTATTATTATAATATATACCACCTAACCGTGGTTTTTTTTTCATTCTTTATACCGTCGTCATAGTGTCATACTAGTTGTTACGAGTATACTACTATCTCTTTATCAACCAGTGTACAGTGCGGTAGTTCACGGCTGTGGCTACCTCTGTGTCGGCAGTCGGCAGGCAGTCCGTCCATCCATAATTGTATTATTATTATAATATATACCACCTAACCGTGGTTTTTTTTTCATTCTTTATACCGTCGTCATAGTGTCATACTAGTTGTTACGAGTATACTACTATCTCTTTATCAACCAGTGTACAGTGCGGTAGTTCACGGCTGTGGCTACCTCTGTGTCGGCAGTCGGCAGGCAGTCCGTCCATCCATAATTGTATTATTATTATAATATATACCACCTAACCGTGGTTTTTTTATACCACCTAACCGTGGCAGTCCGTCCATAATTGTATACTAGTATCCAATCCATCCATCTCCATTGTTTACCTGAGGTGCCTTTTAGTTCTGCCTATAAAATATGGAGAACAAAAAAGTTGAGGTTCCAAAATTAGGGAAAGATCAAGATCCACTTCCACCTCGTGCTGAAGCTGCTGCCACTAGTCATGGCCGAGACGATGAAATGCCAGCAACGTCGTCTGCCAAGGCCGATGCCCAATGTCATAGTACAGAGCATGTCAAATCCAAAACACCAAATATCAGAAAAAAAAGGACTCCAAAACCTAAAATAAAATTGTCGGAGGAGAAGCGTAAACTTGCCAATATGCCATTTACCACACGGAGTGGCAAGGAACGGCTGAGGCCCTGGCCTATGTTCATGGCTAGTGGTTCAGCTTCACATGAGGATGGAAGCACTCAGCCTCTCGCTAGAAAACTGAAAAGACTCAAGCTGGCAAAAGCACCGCAAAGAACTGTGCGTTCTTTGAAATCCCAAATCCACAAGGAGAGTCCAATTGTGTCGTTTGCGATGCCTGACCTTCCCAACACTGGACGTGAAGAGCATGCGCCTTCCACTATTTGCATGCCCCCTGCAAGTGCTGGAAGGAGCACCCGCAGTCCAGTTCCTGATAGTCAGATTGAAGATGTCAGTGTTGAAGTACACCAGGATGAGGAGGATATGGGTGTTGCTGGCGCTGGGGAGGAAATTGACCAGGAGGATTCTGATGGTGAGGTGGTTTGTTTAAGTCAGGCACCCGGGGAGACACCTGTTGTCCGTGGGAGGAATATGGCCGTTGACATGCCAGGTGAAAATACCAAAAAAATCAGCTCTTCGGTGTGGAGGTATTTCACCAGAAATGCGGACAACAGGTGTCAAGCCGTGTGTTCCCTTTGTCAAGCTGTAATAAGTAGGGGTAAGGACGTTAACCACCTCGGAACATCCTCCCTTATACGTCACCTGCAGCGCATTCATAATAAGTCAGTGACAAGTTCAAAAACTTTGGGTGACAGCGGAAGCAGTCCACTGACCAGTAAATCCCTTCCTCTTGTAACCAAGCTCACGCAAACCACCCCACCAACTCCCTCAGTGTCAATTTCCTCCTTCCCCAGGAATGCCAATAGTCCTGCAGGCCATGTCACTGGCAAGTCTGACGAGTCCTCTCCTGCCTGGGATTCCTCCGATGCATCCTTGCGTGTAACGCCTACTGCTGCTGGCGCTGCTGTTGTTGCCGCTGGGAGTCGATGGTCATCCCAGAGGGGAAGTCGTAAGCCCACTTGTACTACTTCCAGTAAGCAATTGACTGTTCAACAGTCCTTTGCGAGGAAGATGAAATATCACAGCAGTCATCCTACTGCAAAGCGGATAACTGAGTCCTTGACAACTATGTTGGTGTTAGACGTGCGTCCGGTATCCGCCGTTAGTTCACAGGGAACTAGACAATTTATTGAGGCAGTGTGCCCCCGTTACCAAATACCATCTAGGTTCCACTTCTCTAGGCAGGCGATACCGAGAATGTACACGGACGTCAGAAAAAGACTCACCAGTGTCCTAAAAAATGCAGTTGTACCCAATGTCCACTTAACCACGGACATGTGGACAAGTGGAGCAGGGCAGGGTCAGGACTATATGACTGTGACAGCCCACTGGGTAGATGTATGGACTCCCGCCGCAAGAACAGCAGCGGCGGCACCAGTAGCAGCATCTCGCAAACGCCAACTCTTTCCTAGGCAGGCTACGCTTTGTATCACCGCTTTCCAGAATACGCACACAGCTGAAAACCTCTTACGGCAACTGAGGAAGATCATCGCGGAATGGCTTACCCCAATTGGACTCTCCTGTGGATTTGTGGCATCGGACAACGCCAGCAATATTGTGTGTGCATTAAATATGGGCAAATTCCAGCACGTCCCATGTTTTGCACATACCTTGAATTTGGTGGTGCAGAATTTTTTAAAAAACGACAGGGGCGTGCAAGAGATGCTGTCGGTGGCCAGAAAAATTGCGGGACACTTTCGGCGTACAGGCACCACGTACAGAAGACTGGAGCACCACCAAAAACTACTGAACCTGCCCTGCCATCATCTGAAGCAAGAAGTGGTAACGAGGTGGAATTCAACCCTCTATATGCTTCAGAGGTTGGAGGAGCAGCAAAAGGCCATTCAAGCCTATACAATTGAGCACGATATAGGAGATGGAATGCACCTGTCTCAAGTGCAGTGGAGAATGATTTCAACGTTGTGCAAGGTTCTGATGCCCTTTGAACTTGCCACACGTGAAGTCAGTTCAGACACTGCCAGCCTGAGTCAGGTCATTCCCCTCATCAGGCTTTTGCAGAAGAAGCTGGAGGCATTGAAGAAGGAGCTAACACGGAGCGATTCCGCTAGGCATGTGGGACTTGTGGATGCAGCCCTTAATTCGCTTAACAAGGATTCACGGGTGGTCAATCTGTTGAAATCAGAGCACTACATTTTGGCCACCGTGCTCGATCCTAGATTTAAAGCCTACCTTGGATCTCTCTTTCCGGCAGACACAGGTCTGCTGGGGTTGAAAGACCTGCTGGTGACAAAATTGTCAAGTCAAGCGGAACGCGACCTGTCAACATCTCCTCCTTCACATTCTCCCGCAACTGGGGGTGCGAGGAAAAGGCTCAGAATTCCGAGCCCACCCGCTGGCGGTGATGCAGGGCAGTCTGGAGCGACTGCTGATGCTGACATCTGGTCCGGACTGAAGGACCTGACAACGATTACGGACATGTCGTCTACTGTCACTGCATATGATTCTCTCAACATTGATAGAATGGTGGAGGATTATATGAGTGACCGCATCCAAGTAGGCACGTCACACAGTCCGTACTTATACTGGCAGGAAAAAGAGGCAATTTGGAGGCCCTTGCACAAACTGGCTTTATTCTACCTAAGTTGCCCTCCCACAAGTGTGTACTCCGAAAGAGTGTTTAGTGCCGCCGCTCACCTTGTCAGCAATCGGCGTACGAGGTTACATCCAGAAAATGTGGAGAAGATGATGTTCATTAAAATGAATTATAATCAATTCCTCCGCGGAGACATTGACCAGCAGCAATTGCCTCCACAAAGTACACAGGGAGCTGAGATGGTGGATTCCAGTGGGGACGAATTGATAATCTGTGAGGAGGGGGATGTACACGGTGATATATCGGAGGGTGAAGATGAGGTGGACATCTTGCCTCTGTAGAGCCAGTTTGTGCAAGGAGAGATTAATTGCTTCTTTTTTGGGGGGGGTCCAAACCAACCCGTCATATCAGTCACAGTCGTGTGGCAGACCCGGTCACTGAAATGATGGGTTGGTTAAAGTGTGCATGTCCTGTTTTGTTTATACAACATAAGGGTGGGTGGGAGGGCCCAAGGATAATTCCATCTTGCACCTCTTTTTTCTTTTCTTTTTCTTTGCATCATGTGCTGATTGGGGAGGGTTTTTTGGAAGGGACATCCTGCGTGACACTGCAGTGCCACTCCTAGATGGGCCCGGTGTTTGTGTCGGCCACTAGGGTCGCTAATCTTACTCACACAGCTACCTCATTGCGCCTCTTTTTTTCTTTGCGTCATGTGCTGTTTGGGGAGGGTTTTTTGGAAGGGACATCCTGCGTGACACTGCAGTGCCACTCCTAGATGTGCCCGGTGTTTGTGTCGGCCACTAGGGTCGCTAATCTTACTCACACAGTCAGCTACCTCATTGCGCCTCTTTTTTTCTTTGCGTCATGTGCTGTTTGGGGAGGGTTTTTTGGAAGGGACATCCTGCGTGACACTGCAGTGCCACTCCTAGATGGGCCCGGTGTTTGTGTCGGCCACTAGGGTCGCTTATCTTACTCACACAGCGACCTCGGTGCAAATTTTAGGACTAAAAATAATATTGTGAGGTGTGATGTGTTCAGAATAGGCTGAAAATGAGTGTAAATTATGTTTTTTGAGGTTAATAATACTTTGGGATCAAAATTACCCCCAAATTCTATGATTTAAGCTGTTTTTTAGGGTTTTTTGAAAAAAACACCCGAATCCAAAACACACCCGAATCCGACAAAAAAAATTCGGTGAGGTTTTGCCAAAACGCGGTCGAACCCAAAACACGGCCGCGGAACCGAACCCAAAACCAAAACACAAAACCCGAAAAATTTCCGGCGCTCATCTCTAGTTATTATGGCCTTGGATATAACAAAAACATGCCGTGGATACAAGTGTATACAGTGCTCAGTGTAGAGCTGAACTGTGTTGTACGTACCTGAGTTGTAACTGAGTTGATCGCAGCAGCAAATTTGTTAGCAGTTGGGCAAAACCATGTGGGTCATTCCGAGTTGATCGCTAGCTGCCGTTGTTCGCTGCGTACCGATCATTTTCAAAAATGGCAAGTATGCACTGCAAAGCGCACGCGCAGCGTATGGCTACAAATAGCATCGTGGTTTTGCACAAGTTCTAGCGATGCTTTCAGTCGCACTGGCGGATGCAAGGAGATTGACATGAAGTGGGAGTTTCTGGGTGTCAACTGACCGTTTTCTGGTAGTGTTTGGAAAAACGCAGGCGTGGCCGGGTGTTTGCTGGGCGGGTATCTGACGTCATTACCGTGTCAATCGTCGCAGCAATCATCGCACAGAATAAGTAACTACAGGGCTGGTCTTGTTTTGCACAAAATGTGTTTGCACTCCTGCAAAGAGAAAATACACTCCCCCGTGGGCGGCGACTATGCGTTTGCACGGCTGCTAAAATAATATTTTACTCACCGGTAAATCTATTTCTCGTAGTCCGTAGTGGATGCTGGGAACTCCGTAAGGACCATGGGGAATAGACGGGCTCCGCAGGAGACTGGGCACTCTAAAAGAAAGATTAGGTACTATCTGGTGTGCACTGGCTCCTCCCACTATGACCCTCCTCCAGACCTCAGTTAGGATACTGTGCCCGGAAGAGCTGACACAATAAGGAAGGATTTTGAATCCCGGGTAAGACTCATACCAGCCACACCAATCACACCGTATAACTCGTGATACTACACCCAGTTAACAGTATGAAATATAACTGAGCCTCTCAACAGATGGCTCAACAATAACCCTTAGTTAGGCAATAACTACATACAAGTATTGCAGACAATCCGCACTTGGGATGGGCACCCAGCATCCACTACGGACTACGAGAAATAGATTTACCGGTGAGTAAAATCTTATTTTCTCTGACGTCCTAGTGGATGCTGGGAACTCCGTAAGGACCATGGGGATTATACCAAAGCTCCCAAACGGGCGGGAGAGTGCGGATGACTCTGCAGCACCGAATGAGAGAACTCAAGGTCCTCCTCAGCCAGGGTATCAATTTTGTAGAATTTAGCAAACGTGTTTGCCCCTGACCAAGTTGCAGCTCGGCAAAATTGTAAAGCAGAGACCCCTCGGGCAGCCGCCCAAGATGAGCCCACTTTCCTCGTGGAATGGGCTTTTACTGATTTAGGATGCGGCAATCCTGCCGCAGAATGCTCCAGCTGAATTGTGCTACAAATTCAGCGAGCAATAGTCTGCTTAGAAGCAGCACCTATTTTGTTGGGTGCCTACAGGATAAAAAGCGAGTCAGTTTTCCTGACTCCAGCCGTCCTGGAAATATAAATTTTTAAGGCCCTGACTACGTCCAGTAACTTGGAATCTTCCAAGTCCCTAGTAGCCGCAGGCACTACAATAGGTTGGTTCAAGTGAAAAGCTGATACCACCTTAGGGAGAAACTGGGGACGAGTCCTCAATTCTGCCCTATCCATATGGAAAATCAGATAAGGGCTTTTACATGACAAAGCCGCCAATTCTGACACACGCCTGGCCGAAGCCAAGGCCAATAACACGACCACTTTCCACGTGAGATATTTCAAATCCACAGTTTTAAGTGGCTCAAACCAATGTGATTTTAAGAAACTCAACACCACGTTGAGATCCCAAGGTGCCACAGGAGGCACAAAAGGGGGCTGAATATGTAGCACTCCCTTTACAAATGTCTGAACTCCAGGCAGTGAAGCCAGTTCTTTCTGGAAGAAAATCAACAGAGCCGAAATCTGGACCTTAATGGAACCCAATTTTAGGCCCATAGTCACCCCTGACTGTAGGAAGTGCAGAAAACGACCCAGCTGAAATTCCTCTGTTGGGGCCTTCCTGGCCTCACACCACGCAACATATTTTCGCCAAATACGGTGATAATTTATTTATTTATTACCAGTTATTTATATAGCGCACACATATTCCGCAGCGCTTTACAGAGAATTGGCCATTCACATCAGTCCCTGCCCCAGTGGAGCTTACAATCTATATTCCCTATCACATGTACACACAGACACATTCATGCTAGGGTTAATTTTGTTGGGAGCCAATTAACCTACCAGTATATTTTTGGATTGTGGGAGGAAACCGGAGCACCCGGAGGAAACCCACGCAAATACGGGGAGAATATACAAACTCCACACAGTTAGGGCCATGGTGGGAATTGAACCTATGACCTCAGTGCTGTGAGGCAGTAATGCTAACCATTACACCATCCGTACTGCCCATAATGGATAATGGTTTGCGGTTACTTCTTTCCTGGCTTTTATCAGCGTAGGAATGACTTCTTCCGGAATGCCCTTTTCCTTTAGGATCCGGAATTCAACTGCCATGCCGTCAAACGCAGCCACGGTAAGTCTTGGAACAGACAGGGCCCCTGCTGTAGCAGATCCTGTCTGAGAGGTAGAGGCCACGGGTCCTCTGATATCATTTCTTGAAGTTCTGGGTACCAAGCTCTTCTTGGCCCATCCGGAACCACGAGTATCGTTCTTACTCCTCGTTTTCTTATTATTCTCAGTACCTTTGGTATGAGAGGCAGAGGAGGGAATACATAAACCGACTGGTACACCCACGGTGTCACTAGAGCGTCCACAGCTATTGCCTGAGGGTCCCTTGACCTGGCGCAATATCTAGTTTTTTGTTTAGGTGGGACGCCATCATGTCCACCTGTGGCCTTTCCCAACGGTTTACCAACAGTTGGAAGACTTCTGGATGAAGTCCCCACTCTCCCGGGTGTAGGTCGTGTCTGCTGAGGAAGTCTGCTTCCCAGTTGTCCACTCCCGGAATGAACACTGCTGACAGTGCTAAGACGTGATTTTCCGCCCATCGGAGAATCCTTGTGGCTTCTGCCATCGCCATCCTGCTTCTTGTGCCGCCCTGTCGGTTTACATGGGCGACTGCCGTGATGTTGTCTGATTGGATCAGTACCGGCTGGTTTTGAAGCAGAGGCCTTGCCAGACTTAGGGCATTGTAAATGGCACTCAGTTCCAGAATATTTATGTGTAGGGACGACTCCTGACTTGACCAAAGTCCTTGGAAATTTCTTCCCTGTGTGAATGCCCCCCAGCCTCAAAGGCTGGCATCCGTGGTTACCAGGACCCAGTCCTGTATGCCGAATCTGCGGCCCTCTTGAAGATGAGCACTCTGCAGCCACCACAGTAGAGATACCCTGGTCCTTGGAGACAGGGTTATCAGCCGATGCATCTGAAGATGCGATCCCGACCACTTGTCCAAGAGGTCCCACTGAAAGGTTCTTGCATGGAACCTGCCGAATGGAATTTTGCTTCGTAAGAAGCTACCATTTTTCCCAGGACTCATGTGCAGTGATGCACCGATACCTGTTTTGGTTTCAGGAGGTCTCTGACTGGAGATGACAGCTCCTTGGCTTTCTCCTCCGGGAGAAACACTTTTTTCTGTTCTGTGTCCAGAACCATCCCCAGGAACAGTAGGCGTGTGGTAGGAACCAGCTGTGACTTTGGAATGTATAGAATCCATCCGTGCTGTTGTAGCACTTCCCGAGATAGTGCTACTTCGACCAACAACTGCTCCTTGGACCTCGCCTTTATAATAGAGATGAGCGCCTGAAATTTTTCGGGTTTTGTGTTTTGGTTTTGGGTTCGGTTCCGCGGCCGTGTTTTGGGTTCGAACGCGTTTTGGCAAAACCTCACCGAATTATTTTTGTCGGATTCGGGTGTGTTTTGGATTCGGGTGTTTTTTTCCAAAAACACTAAAAAACAGCTTAAATCATAGAATTTGGGGGTCATTTTGATCCCAAAGTATTATTAACCTCAAAAACCATAATTTACACTCATTTTCAGTCTATTCTGAATACCTCACACCTCACAATATTATTTTTAGTCCTAAAATTTGCACCGAGGTCGCTGTGTGAGTAAGATAAGCGACCCTAGTGGCCGACACAAACACCGGGCCCATCTAGGAGTGGCACTGCAGTGTCACGCAGGATGTCCCTTCCAAAAAACCCTCCCCAAACAGCACATGACGCAAAGAAAAAAAGAGGCGCAATGAGGTAGCTGTGTGAGTAAGATTAGCGACCCTAGTGGCCGACACAAACACCGGGCCCATCTAGGAGTGGCACTGCAGTGTCACGCAGGATGTCCCTTCCAAAAAACCCCCCCCCAAACAGCACATGACGCAAAGAAAAAAAGAGGCGCAATGAGGTAGCTGACTGTGTGAGTAAGATTAGCGACCCTAGTGGCCGACACAAACACCGGGCCCATCTAGGAGTGGCACTGCAGTGTCACGCAGGATGGCCCTTCCAAAAAACCCTCCCCAAACAGCACATGACGCAAAGAAAAAAAGAGGCGCAATGAGGTAGCTGACTGTGTGAGTAAGATTAGCGACCCTAGTGGCCGACACAAACACCGGGCCCATCTAGGAGTGGCACTGCAGTGTCACGCAGGATGTCCCTTCCAAAAAACCCTCCCCAAACAGCACATGACGCAAAGAAAAAAAGAGGCGCAATGAGGTAGCTGTGTGAGTAAGATTAGCGACCCTAGTGGCCGACACAAACACCGGGCCCATCTAGGAGTGGCACTGCAGTGTCACGCAGGATGTCCCTTCCAAAAAACCCTCCCCAAACAGCACATGACGCAAAGAAAAAAAGAGGCGCAATGAGGTAGCTGACTGTGTGAGTAAGATTAGCGACCCTAGTGGCCGACACAAACACCGGGCCCATTTAGGAGTGGCACTGCAGTGTCACGCAGGATGTCCCTTCCAAAAAACCCTCCCCAATCAGCACATGATGCAAAGAAAAAGAAAAGAAAAAAGAGGTGCAAGATGGAATTATCCTTGGGCCCTCCCACCCACCCTTATGTTGTATAAACAAAACAGGACATGCACACTTTAACCAACCCATCATTTCAGTGACAGGGTCTGCCACACGACTGTGACTGATATGACGGGTTGGTTTGGACCCCCCCCAAAAAAGAAGCAATTAATCTCTCCTTGCACAAACTGGCTCTACAGAGGCAAGATGTCCACCTCATCTTCACCCTCCGATATATCACCGTGTACATCCCCCTCCTCACAGATTATCAATTCGTCCCCACTGGAATCCACCATCTCAGCTCCCTGTGTACTTTGTGGAGGCAATTGCTGCTGGTCAATGTCTCCGCGGAGGAATTGATTATAATTCATTTTAATGAACATCATCTTCTCCACATTTTCTGGATGTAACCTCGTACGCCGATTGCTGACAAGGTGAGCGGCGGCACTAAACACTCTTTCGGAGTACACACTTGTGGGAGGGCAACTTAGGTAGAATAAAGCCAGTTTGTGCAAGGGCCTCCAAATTGCCTCTTTTTCCTGCCAGTATAAGTACGGACTGTGTGACGTGCCTACTTGGATGCGGTCACTCATATAATCCTCCACCATTCTATCAATGTTGAGAGAATCATATGCAGTGACAGTAGACGACATGTCCGTAATCGTTGTCAGGTCCTTCAGTCCGGACCAGATGTCAGCATCAGCAGTCGCTCCAGACTGCCCTGCATCACCGCCAGCGGGTGGGCTCGGAATTCTGAGCCTTTTCCTCGCACCCCCAGTTGCGGGAGAATGTGAAGGAGGAGATGTTGACAGGTCGCGTTCCGCTTGACTTGACAATTTTGTCACCAGCAGGTCTTTCAACCCCAGCAGACCTGTGTCTGCCGGAAAGAGAGATCCAAGGTAGGCTTTAAATCTAGGATCGAGCACGGTGGCCAAAATGTAGTGCTCTGATTTCAACAGATTGACCACCCGTGAATCCTTGTTAAGCGAATTAAGGGCTGCATCCACAAGTCCCACATGCCTAGCGGAATCGCTCCCTTTTAGCTCCTTCTTCAATGCCTCCAGCTTCTTCTGCAAAAGCCTGATGAGGGGAATGACCTGACTCAGGCTGGCAGTGTCTGAACTGACTTCACGTGTGGCAAGTTCAAAGGGCATCAGAACCTTGCACAACGTTGAAATCATTCTCCACTGCACTTGAGACAGGTGCATTCCATCTCCTATATCGTGCTCAATTGTATAGGCTTGAATGGCCTTTTGCTGCTCCTCCAACCTCTGAAGCATATAGAGGGTTGAATTCCACCTCGTTACCACTTCTTGCTTCAGATGATGGCAGGGCAGGTTCAGTTGTTTTTGGTGGTGCTCCAGTCTTCTGTACGTGGTGCCTGTACGCCGAAAGTGTCCCGCAATTTTTCTGGCCACCGACAGCATCTCTTGCACGCCCCTGTCGTTTTTTAAAAAATTCTGCACCACCAAATTCAAGGTATGTGCAAAACATGGGACGTGCTGGAATTTGCCCATATTTAATGCACACACAATATTGCTGGCGTTGTCCGATGCCACAAATCCACAGGAGAGTCCAATTGGGGTAAGCCATTCCGCGATGATCTTCCTCAGTTGCCGTAAGAGGTTTTCAGCTGTGTGCGTATTCTGGAAAGCGGTGATACAAAGCGTAGCCTGCCTAGGAAAGAGTTGGCGTTTGCGAGATGCTGCTACTGGTGCCGCCGCTGCTGTTCTTGCGGCGGGAGTCCATACATCTACCCAGTGGGCTGTCACAGTCATATAGTCCTGACCCTGCCCTGCTCCACTTGTCCACATGTCCGTGGTTAAGTGGACATTGGGTACAACTGCATTTTTTAGGAGACTGGTGAGTCTTTTTCTGACGTCCGTGTACATTCTCGGTATCGCCTGCCTAGAGAAGTGGAACCTAGATGGTATTTGGTAACGGGGGCACACTGCCTCAATAAATTGTCTAGTTCCCTGTGAACTAACGGTGGATACCGGACGCACGTCTAACACCAACATAGTTGTCAAGGACTCAGTTATCCGCTTTGCAGTAGGATGACTGCTGTGATATTTCATCTTCCTCGCAAAGGACTGTTGAACAGTCAATTGCTTACTGGAAGTAGTACAAGTGGGCTTACGACTTCCCCTCTGGGATGACCATCGACTCCCAGCGGCAACAACAGCAGCGCCAGCAGCAGTAGGCGTTACACGCAAGGATGCATCGGAGGAATCCCAGGCAGGAGAGGACTCGTCAGACTTGCCAGTGACATGGCCTGCAGGACTATTGGCATTCCTGGGGAAGGACTAAATTGACACTGAGGGAGTTGGTGGGGTGGTTTGCGTGAGCTTGGTTACAAGAGGAAGGGATTTACTGGTCAGTGGACTGCTTCCGCTGTCACCCAAAGTTTTTGAACTTGTCACTGACTTATTATGAATGCGCTGCAGGTGACGTATAAGGGAGGATGTTCCGAGGTGGTTAACGTCCTTACCCCTACTTATTACAGCTTGACAAAGGGAACACACGGCTTGACACCTGTTGTCCGCATTTCTGGTGAAATACCTCCACACCGAAGAGCTGATTTTTTTGGTATTTTCACCTGGCATGTCAACGGCCATATTCCTCCCACGGACAACAGGTGTCTCCCCGGGTGCCTGACTTAAACAAACCACCTCACCATCAGAATCCTCCTGGTCAATTTCCTCCCCAGCGCCAGCAACACCCATATCCTCCTCATCCTGGTGTACTTCAACACTGACATCTTCAATCTGACTATCAGGAACTGGACTGCGGGTGCTCCTTCCAGCACTTGCAGGGGGCGTGCAAATGGTGGAAGGCGCATGCTCTTCACGTCCAGTGTTGGGAAGGTCAGGCATCGCAACCGACACAATTGGACTCTCCTTGTGGATTTGGGATTTCAAAGAACGCACAGTTCTTTGCGGTGCTTTTGCCAGCTTGAGTCTTTTCAGTTTTCTAGCGAGAGGCTGAGTGCTTCCATCCTCATGTGAAGCTGAACCACTAGCCATGAACATAGGCCAGGGCCTCAGCCGTTCCTTGCCACTCCGTGTGGTAAATGGCATATTGGCAAGTTTACGCTTCTCCGACAATTTTATTTTAGGTTTTGGAGTCCTTTTTTTACTGATATTTGGTGTTTTGGTTTTGACATGCTCTGTACTATGCCATTGGGCATCGGCCTTGGCAGACGACGTTGCTGGCATTTCATCGTCTCGGCCATGACTAGTGGCAGCAGCTTCAGCACGAGGTGGAAGTGGATCTTGATCTTTCCCTAATTTTGGAACCTCAACATTTTTGTTCTCCATATTTTAATAGGCACAACTAAAAGGCACCTCAGGTAAACAATGCAGATGGATGGATTGGATACTAGTATACAATTATGGACGGGCTGCCGAGTGCCGACACAGAGGTAGCCACAGCCGTGAACTACCGCACTGTACTGTGTCTGCTGCTAATATATAGACTGGTTGATAAAGAGATAGTATACTCGTAACTAGTATGTATGTATAAAGAAAGAAAAAAAAACCACGGTTAGGTCACTGGTATATACAATTATGGACGGGCTGCCGAGTGCCGACACAGAGGTAGCCACAGCCGTGAACTACCGCACTGTACTGTGTCTGCTGCTAATATATAGACTGGTTGATAAAGAGATAGTATACTCGTAACTAGTATGTATGTATAAAGAAAGAAAAAAAAACCACGGTTAGGTCACTGGTATATACAATTATGGACGGGCTGCCGAGTGCCGACACAGAGGTAGCCACAGCCGTGAACTACCGCACTGTACTGTGTCTGCTGCTAATATATAGACTGGTTGATAAAGAGATAGTATACTCGTAACTAGTATGTATGTATAAAGAAAGAAAAAAAAACCACGGTTAGGTCACTGGTATATACAATTATGGACGGGCTGCCGAGTGCCGACACAGAGGTAGCCACAGCCGTGAACTACCGCACTGTACTGTGTCTGCTGCTAATATATAGACTGGTTGATAAAGAGATAGTATACTCGTAACTAGTATGTATGTATAAAGAAAGAAAAAAAAACCACGGTTAGGTGGTATATACAATTATGGACGGGCTGCCGAGTGCCGACACAGAGGTAGCCACAGCCGTGAACTACCGCACTGTACTGTGTCTGCTGCTAATATATAGACTGGTTGATAAAGAGATAGTATACTCGTAACTAGTATGTATGTATAAAGAAAGAAAAAAAAACCACGGTTAGGTCACTGGTATATACAATTATGGACGGGCTGCCGAGTGCCGACACAGAGGTAGCCACAGCCGTGAACTACCGCACTGTACACTGGTTGATAAAGAGATAGTAGTATACTCGTAACAACTAGTATGACGACGGTATAAAGAATGAAAAAAAAACCACGGTTAGGTGGTATATAATACAATTATGGTTGGACGGACTGCCTGCCGAGTGCCGACACAGAGGTAGCCACAGCCGTGAACTACCGCACTGTACACTGGTTGATAAAGAGATAGTAGTATACTCGTAACAACTAGTATGACGACGGTATAAAGAATGAAAAAAAAACCACGGTTAGGTGGTATATAATACAATTATGGTTGGACGGACTGCCTGCCGAGTGCCGACACAGAGGTAGCCACAGCCGTGAACTACCGCACTGTACACTGGTTGATAAAGAGATAGTAGTATACTCGTAACAACTAGTATGACGACGGTATAAAGAACGAAAAAAAAACCACGGTTAGGTGGTATATATTATAATACAATTATGGATGGACGGACTGCCTGCCGAGTTCCGACACAGAGGTAGCCACTGCCGTGAACTACCGCACTGTACACTGGTTGATAAAGAGATAGTAGTATACTCGTAACAACTAGTATGACGACGGTATAAAGAACGAAAAAAAAACCACGGTTAGGTGGTATATATTATAATACAATTATGGATGGACGGACTGCCTGCCGAGTTCCGACACAGAGGTAGCCACAGCCGTGAACTACCGCACTGTACACTGGTTGATAAAGAGATAGTAGTATACTCGTAACAACTAGTATGACTATGACGACGGTATAAAGAAAGAAAAAAAAAACCACAGTTAGGTGGTATATAATACAATTATGGATGGACGGACTGCCTGCCGAGTGCCGACACAGAGGTAGCCACAGCCGTGAACTACCGCACTGTACTGTGTCTGCTGCTAATATAGACTGGTTGATAAAGAGATAGTATACAATACTACTAATATACTGGTGGTCAGGCACTGGTCACCACTAGTCACACTGGCAGTGGCACTCCTGCAGCAAAAGTGTGCACTGTTTAATTTTAATATAATATTATTTATCATGTACTCCTGGCTCCTGCTATAACAACCTGCAGTGCTCCCCAGTCTCCCCCACAATTATAAGCTTTATATACAATACATTGATGTGCAGCACACTGGGCTGAGCAGTGCACACAGACTGAGTCACTGTGTGACTGTGTATCGTTTTTTTCAGGCAGAGAACGGATATATTAAATAAAACAAACAACTGCACTGTCTCTGGTGGTCACTGGTCACTGTGGTCGTCAGTCACTAAACTCTGTCTGCACTCTGCACTCTCTTCTAATCTACAGTATCACAGCAATCTCTCTCTCTCTCTCTCTTCTAAATCTAATCTAAATGGAGAGGACGCCAGCCACGTCCTCTCCCTATCAATCTCAATGCACGTGTGAAAATGGCGGCGACGCGCGGCTCCTTATATAGAATCCGAGTCTCGCGAGAATCCGACAGCGTCATGATGACGTTCGGGCGCGCTCGGGTTAACCGAGCAAGGCGGGAAGATCCGAGTCGCTCGGACCCGTGAAAAAAAAAGTGAAGTTCGTGCGGGTTCGGATTCAAAGAAACCGAACCCGCTCATCTCTACTTTATAAGGAGATCGTCCAAGTACGGGATAATTAAAACTCCCTTTTTTCGAAGGAGTATCATCATTTCTGCCATTACCTTGGTAAAGACCCTCGGTGCCGTGGACAGTCCAAACGGCAGTGTTTGGAATTGGTAATGGCAATCCTGTACCACAAATCTGAGGTACTCCTGGTGAGGATGGTAAATTGGGACATGTAGGTAAGCATCCTTGATGTCCAGGGATACCATGTAATCCCCCTCCTCCAGGCTTGCAATAACCGCCCTGAGCGATTCCATCTTGAACTTGAATTTTTTTATGTATGTGTTCAAGGATTTCAAATTTAAAATGGGTCTCACCGAACCGTCCGGTTTTGGTACCACAAACAGTGTGGAATAGTAACCCCGTCCTTGTTGAAGTAGGGACACCTTGACTATCACCTGCTGGGAATACAGCTTGTGAATTGCCTCTAGCACAGCCTCCCTGCCTGAGGGAGTTGTCGGCAAGGCAGATTTGAGGAAATGGCGGGGGGGAGACGCCTCGAATTCCAGCTTGTACCCCTGAGATACTACTTGAAGGATCCAGGGATCCACCTGTGAGCGAGCCCACTGATCGCTGAAATTTTTGAGGCGGCCCCCCACCGTACCTGGCTACGCCTGTGGAGCCCCCGCGTCATGCGGTGGACTCAGAGGAAGCGGGGGAAGAATTTTGATTCTGGGAACTGGCTGACTGGTGCAGCTTTTTCCCTCTTACCTCGTCTCTGTGCAGAAAGGAAGCGCCTTTGACCCGCTTGCTTTTCTGAAGCCGAAAGGACTGTACCTTATAATACAGTGCTTTCTTAGGCTGTGAGGAAACCTGAGGTAAAAAAATTTCTTCCCAGCTGTTGCTGTGGATATGAGGTCCCAGAGACCATCCCCAAACAATTCCTCACCCTTATAAGGCTCTATGTGCCTTTTAAAGTCAGCATCACCTGTCCAGTGTCGGGTCTCTAATACCCTCCTGACAGAATGGACATTGCATTAATTCTGGATGCCAGCCGGCAAAATATCCCTCTGTGCATCCCTCATATATAAGACGACGTCTTATGTTCGCAAAATAGTATCCCTGTTTGACAGGGTTACAGACCACGCTGCAGCAACACTATCTGCAGGTCTCAGTCTAGTACCTGAGTGTGTAAATACAGACTTCAGGATAGCCTCCTGCTTTTTTCAGCAGGTACCTTCAAAGTGGCCGTATCCTAAGACGGCAGTGCCACCTTTTTTGACAAACGTGTGAGCGCCTTATCCACCCTAGGGGATATCTCCCAGCGTAACTTATCCTCTGGCGGGAAAGGGTACGCCATCAGTAACTTTTTAGAAATTACCAGTTTCTTATCGGGGGAACCCACGCTTTTTCACACTTCATTCACTCATTTGATGGGGGAACAAAACACTGCCTGCTTTTTCTCCCCAAACATAAAACCCTTTTTTTTAGTGGTACTTGGGTTAATGTCAGAAATGTGTAACACATTTTTTATTGCCGGGATCATGTAACGGATGTTCCTAGTGGATTTTGTATATGTCTCAACCTCGTCGACACTGGAGTCAGACTCCGTGTCGACATCTGTGTCTGCCATCTGAGGGAGCGGGCGTTTTTGAGCCCCTGATGGCCTTTGAGATGCCTGGGCAGGCGCGGGCTGAGAAGCCGGCTGTCCCATAGCTGTTACGCCATCCAGCCTTTTATGTAAGGAGTTGACACTGTCGGTTTATACCTTCCAACCTATCCATCCACTCTGGTGTCGGCCCCACAGGGGGCGACATCACATTTATCGGCATCTGCTCTGCCATCACATAAGCCTCCTCATCAAACGTGTCGACACAGACGTACCGACACACCGCACACACACACAGGGAATGCTCTGACTGAGGACAGGACCCAACACAGCCCTTTGGGGAGACAGAGAGAGAGTATGCCAGCACACACCAGAGCGCTATATAATTTTGGGATTAACACTATATTGAGTGAATTTTTCCCAATAGCTGCTTGTATATACAATATTGCGCCTAAATTTTGTGCCCCCCCTCTCTTTTTAACCCTTTGAGCCTGAAAACTACAGGGGAGAGCCTGGGGAGCTGTCTTCCAGCTGCACTGTGAAGAGAAAATGGCGCCAGTGTGCTGAGGGAGAAGCCCCGCCCCTTTTTCAACTGACTTTCTCCCGCTTTTTCTGGAATACTGGCAGGGGTAATTTTACATCTATATAGCCTCTAGGACTATATATGATGTAGATTTGCCAGCCAAGGTGCCATATATTGCCCTCAGGGCGCCCCCCCCCCCAGCGCCCTGCACCCTCAGTGACCGGAGTGTGAAGTGTGCATGAGGAGCAATGGCGCACAGCTGCAGTGCTGTGCGCTACCTTGGTGAAGACCGAAGTCTTCTGCCGCCGATTTTCCGGACCTCTTCTTGCTTCTGGCTCTGTAAGGGGGACGGCGGCGCGGCTCCGGGAACGAACACCAAGGCCAGTTCCATGCGGTCGATCCCTCTGGAGCTAATGGTGTCCAGTAGCCTAAGAAGCCCAAGCTAGCTGCAAGCAGGTAGGTTCGCTTCTTCTCCCCTTAGTCCCTCGATGCAGTGAGCCTGTTGCCAGCAGGTCTCACTGTAAAATAAAAAACCTAAAATAAACTTTCTTTCTAGGAGCTCAGGAGAGCCCCTAGTGTGCATCCAGCTCGGCCGGGCACAGAAATCTAACTGAGGTCTGGAGGAGGGTCATAGTGGGAGGAGCCAGTGCACACCAGATAGTACCTAATCTTTCTTTTAGAGTGCCCAGTCTCCTGCGGAGCCCGTCTATTCCCCATGGTCCTTACGGAGTTTCCAGCATCCACTAGGACGTCAGAGAAAAGTAGCTAGCGAGCGATCAACTCGGAATGAGGGCCCATATGCACTGCAGGTGTGGCAGATATAACATTTGCACCCAAATCTAACTATCTCTTCTCTGCACATGTTATATCTGCCCCCCCCCCCCCCTCCCCTACAGTGCACATGGTTTTGCCCAACTGCTAACAAATTTGCTGCTGTGATCAACTCTGAATTAGGCCCCATGTGCACTGCAGGGGGGGCAGATATAACATTTGCAGAGAGTTAGATTTGGGTGGGTTATATTGTTTCTGTGCACAGGGCCGTCTTTTCGTATGGGCTCAATGGGCTCTTGCCCAAGGGCCCCATGAGTGTAAGGGCCCTAGGCTGATAGCTGAGGGTCCCCTCTTTCCAGGGGTACCAGATTTTTGAAAATCGGCCCTGGGGAACTGGAGATATCCGACTTGAAAGCAGTGGTCCCCATCCAAGCCTGTTAATTGCTCTTCCCAGATAGATATCTCGGGTTCTGTCTGACTTAGAGTTCCTCTGAGGTTATAATCTAAAAGCTGGGACTCTCCCCTTTTGGTGGACACTGGAAGCTTGTCTCTACTATGCCCAGAACAAGAGATATCAGCCTTCAAGCAGCATGTCTTTGCTCCAGCTCTAATATGCAGTCTTAAATTTTCATTGGTGAATTGCTCTGGCTCCTGAACTCTGATCCCCGAGTCCCCAGTACTTCCTGAAAGGTGGGACTCTTTAGTTTTTTATCCCATTCAAAGCTAAGAAATATATTTTCAGGAACATGAGATATATGCAGTCAAGCAAGCTGCCCTCCCACCAAAAAATTATAAATATTAAGCCCACTCCACTATCCATCCCTCCCCTACGTATTAAACACCCCCTACCACCCAGGATGTCATGTACCAAGGCTTCTTTATTCAGCCCAATGTTCCTGTCTACAGTTTAGCACCATCTGTACAGTAAAGGAGTAATTAGCAGAAATTACTGCTCCAGGTCCTACATGCTGAGTGGAAGATAGAACACCCTCTACCGCCCACGGGACATCAATGCTGCCGCTGATAGCACCCCCCCACCCCTACCGCTGGAGGATGGGTAGGGGGCCTAGTGCATTGCTGTGCCCAGGGGCCTACACTGCTGTTAAGACGGCCCAGTCTGTGCAGGGTAAATACTGGTTGCTTTATTTTTACACTGCAATTTAGATTTCAGTTTGAAGTTGAACACACCCCACCCAACTCTAACTCTCTCTGCACATGTTACATCTGCCCCTCCTGCAGTGCAGCATGGTTTTGTCCAGCTGCTAACAAATTTGCTGCTGGGATCAACTCTGAATTAGGCCCAATGGGGGTAATTCCAAGTTGATCGCAGCAGGAATTCTGTTAGCAATTGGGCAAAACCATGTGCACTGCAGGGGAGGCAGATATAACATGTGCAGAGAGAGTTAGATTTGGGTGTGGTGTGTTCAATCTGCAATCTAATTTGCAGTGTAAAAATAAAGTAGCCAGTATTTACCCTGCACAGAAACAAAATAACCCACCCAAATCTAACTCTCTCTGCACATGTTATATCTGCTACACCTGCAGTGCACATGGGGGGTCATTCCGAGTTGTTCGCTCGGTAAAAATCTTCGCATTGCAGCGATTTTCCGCTTAATGCGCATGCGCAATGTCCGCACTGCGACTACGCCAAGTAAATTTGCTATGCAGTTAGGAATTTTACTCACGGCTTTTTCATCGTTCTGGCGATCGTAATGTGATTGACAGGAAATGGGTGTTACTGGGCGGAAACAGGCCGTTTTATGGGCGTGTGGGAAAAAACGCTACTGTTTCCGGAAAAAACGCAGGAGTGGCCGGAGAAACGGGGGCGTGTCTGGGCGAACGCTGGGTGTGTTTGTGACGTCAAACCAGGAACGACAAGCACTGAAATGATCGCAGATGCCGAGTAAGTCTGGAGCTACTCAGAAACTGCTACGAGGTGTGTAATCGCAATATTGCGAATACATCGTTCGCAATTTTAAGATGCTAAGATTTACTCCCAGTAGGCGGCGGCTTAGCATGAGCAAATCTGCTAAAATCCGCTTGCGAGCGAACAACTCGGAATGACCCCCATGGTTTTGCCAAACTGCTAAAAAATTTCCTGCTGCGATCAACTTGGAATTACCCCCAATGTTCTTAATTTCCATGCTGCCAGCATTTGTGAGATCGACCCATCCTACCTCAATAAGGAAACGACCTTTGACCTCACATATAACTTCTGTACTTCTCCAAGTTTGATACAGCTGAAAGTCTTCTACCAAACATGACAAACTATTTTGCAATGCCAAGCACAGCGCAAATAGAAAACCTTTATATTTTTCTTCCTGTTTATGCAATCACAAGAAAATATTTATTCTAAACAGCGTGACTGTGTTTTACAATGTGCTGCCAGAGGATGTCTCCCCGTCTTGTATTGTTTTACATCTTAGTAATATATTATTTCAATTTGTTTGCATACAATATTAATAACTGATAGGACCGATGTTGTGGAAGCTTGCTGAGTAAAATCTCCTGAAATATTTCCTCTGATTTTGCAAAGTATTGAAATTATTGTCCCATTCTTTTGTGTTTTTGTGTTGGTTGAGCTAGATAATCCAAGCAGATTTACATGGCTATGTATGTAGATCTAGAGTCCAGCACACATAACAAATTACAATATTGAAAACAGCAAGGTGCCGCGGGCCCACGCAGAACAACTGAATAGATCATTTGAAATGCATATAGTTAGAATTTTCTCCAACTTTGTGTTTTCAGCATCTCAGTGGGAGATGATTTAAACAATGCAGTAAGAAAGTCACTCGTGTACAGGTGAAAACCTGAATCCATTTACTCGTAGAACAGGAACCCGAGCACATTCTGTACGTCTATTCTCCTTGAGTGACCACTGGTGATTTAATGCATAGAAGCTGACAATATCAGGCTTTTCTAAGCATGTAAATTTATGTTCATGCATTCTACAGCAGTGACGGCTCGGAGGGCATGAGGCCCTTCAAGCCCCCCTGTAGCCCCCAGCTCCTTCCTGCTTTATAGATTTATTTGTTATAGCTTCTTGTATCACTTGTTTTATATGTTGGCTGATATGTTACTACAGATAGGTGTCTCTTGCGTTGATTAAATATATTGGGAGAGCTGTATCAAGACTTGGGGTCGTATTCACCGTGCCAAAAATAACACTGAGACTGCGTGATCACAGATTTTTGATCCACTGACTTGGTATATAAGGGATTTCCTATTATCATCGGTAACCACCTGTTACTGACTCCACCCAATACACAGTGGGTGGGTAACTCACTGCCACCATCAAGCTGCACTGGGAACTGCTTACTTCCACACAGGCTCCTACCATCGGCATCTGGAATTGCCTACTTTTGGTATGCGTGAACATGCTGTTGGAGCACCTCCTGGTTGGTGTCGGCACCAGTTTCTCACAAAGACCAGTCTATGCAGGGTAGCTGGCAGTGGACTTTAGCTTGACACTTGTGCTCAATGCTGAACAGTTCTGCGCTATTCTGGTGGCACAACATACAGTAGACGAGTCCTCTTAAACACATGGTGTAATGACTGACAGCAGTAATACGGCCAAGTACATTACAGGTGTTGCTGACATGGTAGACATGGCTTTGTACAGCAGTGACTGCTAGGGGGTGTAATGGCTGACAGCAGCATACCCTCTGTGAACCATTCCATTAGGTACAAAATGCTCTGTTCCTGGACTTACCTGCCAGTGGCTGTAGCAGAGGTGGGCATGCAGCACAATCCAAAATTTAAATAGGGGAGCCACACCAAGTGCCAGCCCAAACACTGCCAAACATCACCACCAGGGACTCACTGGCAGTTGGTGTGGCTCCCCTATTTGAATTTTGTACTGTGCTGCAGCCTCACCTCTGTAACTGCCACTGGAAATTAAGTCCAGGAACAAGGCATTTTGTACCTAATGGAATGGGTCATGTTGGAGGGTATGCAGCAGTAATACAGCCAAGTACAACAGGTGTTACTGGAATGGTAGTCATGTACAGCAGTGACTGCTAGGAGACTGACAGCAGTAATACAGCCAAGTGACAGTTACAATTGCTCTTAGCGTATAGAGTCTGGCTCTGGCATCACTAATTGTGCTGCCCCTGAGTGGTATTTTCCTCAACAAAACTAGGAGTTGATTGGACAGTTTTGCTGGTATTATATGCCCTCCTCTCAGTACTTTACGTTATCCTTGGGAATAGACTGCTGGCAAAATACTGGATTACACATGGTACAATTCCCTGCATCTCCTAGCCATCACTGAAACCTGGATTACCCCCTCTGACACAGTTTCTCCCACTGCTCTCTCTGCTGGGGTCTCACATTCTCACACACACCCCAACCTGGGGATCGCCATGGTGTTTGTGTTGGGCTCCTACTACCCACTAGCTACTCATACCAACTCATACCCCAGAACCATTCCTTACATTCTCTACATTTGAGGTCCATGCTCTTCCAACCTGTTTATCGTTGAGTAGCTGTCATTTACTGTCCCCCTGGCATGCCCTCCAAATTCCTTGACAACTTTGCTTCCTGGTTTCCTCACTTCCTCCCTTCTGACATTCCCTCCATTGTCCTAGGTGATTTCAACATCCCTAGCGATAATCCTACAAAATCACCTGCCTCTAAACTCCTTACCCTCACCTCTTCACTTGGTCTCTCCTAGTGAACCTCCTTCCTTCCCATGTGAATGGGAACTCACTGGATATGGTCTTCACTCACCGCTGTGATCTTTCTGATTTCTCCAACTCCCTGTACCCCCTCTCTGACCACCACCTGCTCACTTTTAACCTATATCTGTCTGCTTCTCCATCTCTACCTCCTAAGACTACCATCACTAAGCATAACATTGAGGCTATTGACACCACTTCCCTATCCTCCCTGTTTGACTCACTCCTCCCTCCTATTCTCTTTCTCTCCTGCCCTGAACAAGCTACATCCCTATACAATGCATTTATTACCTCTTCTCTTGAGCCACTGACCACTATTCACCCTCGCAAATCGACACTTCAACCCTGGCACACCAAACGCAACAGATATCTGTAAAAAGCGTGCATACTGCTGAGTGACAGTGGAGGAAGTCACGCTCTAAGGCCGACTTCCTCCACTACAAATGTATGCTCTCATCCTACTTTGCTGCTCTTTCCCTCTGTAAACAATCATACTTCAAAAACCTCATCTCCTCCCAATCCTCAAACCCCCGGCGCCTCTTTGGCACTGTCAACTCGCTTCTCTGCACACCCCCGTCTCAACTCCCCTCTTCCCTCTCTGCTCTTGACTTTGTCACCTACTTCACATCCAAAATTTGCTCCATTCATCAGGACAAAACATCCCACCAGAACCTGAGCAACCCCCCTCCTCCACTCCCCGACCTCCCCCCCTCCTTCCCTCCTACCAACTCTGACATATTTCTTCCCTGTATCTGGAGAGGATGTCATGGTCCTCATCCCCCTCCACCTCCCCAATTGACCCTATTCCCTCCCACCTCCGCTTCCTCTCTTCTTCTGCCTGTTCCCACCTTGCCCATCTACTGAATCTCTCACCCTCATCAGGCACTGTTCCCTCTGCCTTCAAGCATGCACTTGTCTCCCCTATTCTTAAAGAACCTACCCTTGATCCAACCACTCTCTCCAACTACTGACCCATCTGTCTTCTCCCTGTTGCCTCCAAACTCCTTGAGTATATTGTCTACAACCACCCCACTGTCTTTCTTTCCTCCCACTCACTGCTTGACACTTCCAGTCTGGTTTCCGCCCTCTGCACTCCACTGAAGCTGCCCTCATAGTCAAAGTCTGCAATCACCTCCTTGCTGCCAAATCCAGGGGCCACTACTCTCTGCTTATTCTCCTTGACCTCTCTGCAAATCCTTTACTCCCTTGGTCTGCGTGATACTGCTCTCTCCTGGCTGTCCTCCTACCTTTCTGACCATTCCTTCTCTGTCTCCTCTCCTGACTCCACCTCCCCCCCACTTCCTCTACCAGCAGGTGTCCCCAAAGGTTCTGTTCTTGGGCCTCTCCTTTTCGCTCTCTACACATCCTCATTAGGTGAGCTTGTTAGCTCTTTTGACTTACAATGTCATCTCTACGCTGACGATACTCAAATCTACCTTTCCTCCCCTGACCTCTCCCCTGCTTTCCTCGCCCATATCTCCAATTGTCTCTCTGCTATCTCTTCCTGGATGTCCCAGCGCTTTCTTAAACTTGACACATGTGGGCTCACTGAAAAACACCTCTCTCCACTCCAATCTATTCTCAATGCTGCTGCCCGTCTCATCTTCCTCACCAAATGTACTACATCCACCTCCCCTTTCTTGCAGGACCTTCACTGGCTATCCTTCCCATTCAGAATCCAATTCAAGCTTCTCACACTTACCTACAAAGCCCTCACCAACTCTTCTCCCTCTTACATCTCTGACCTTATCTCTCTTTACCAGGGGCGGATTTAGGGGTGAGGCCACCCCTATGTACAACAGTAATGGCCGCCCCCCCACCTGCCTAAATTTATTATTTTTATTAATTAGTTATAAGCCCTTATTTGATGACATCAAATTTAATAGAATAATAAAACAGCCACTATGACTTTTTTTATTTTTAATTATGTATACATATTTACTAAGTAGGAGAGCTAACAGGGGCATTGTGTGCATGTCTTACTAGTTTACATTCCATTCAGAATGGCATATGGTACAGTACAGTGGAAATATTTCCAGTTACAGGTACTTTTTGGGCTGACAGTACCAACACAAGCATCCAAGTGCCTAATGGTAAATTCGCCACGGCTCTTTACATTCCCACCTGTGTGGGACGTCAGCTCCGGTCCCGATCAGCCTGTTCTCATCACACTGTGGGAGTAAGTCCTGGGCTGCGCAGAGACAGCACACACTGGATTTTTGCAGCTCGGCTACACATGTGATCGCACACTTGCACTGCGAGCTTACACTCCCCTTGGGCGACGACTATCTGAGCGCAGGACAGTAAAGTTAGCAGCCCAGTGATCAGGTGCACAGCACAACCTCCGGCTCTCTGGTTCCATGGTCTCCATGGAAATGGGGGCGTGCCGCGAGTCCACGCCCCTGGACTCGTGGCGCATCCCCAGCAACTGTTGCCATGGTAATGGGGGCGTGCCACAAGTCCACACCCCCATTACTTGCGGCACGCCCCCATACGTTGTGCGACGCACCCCCTGTGACGTGCGCACGCATTCACGAATGCTACGGCCAAATTAAAGCCCCAGTCCGTCGCTGTCTCCAGATCATTGTCTGTTTCAGTAACCAATCGGAAACTATACATAGCTCACCAAGTTACTCAGCCACACACAGGGGGCTCACTATAATTCTCAGATGACCAAGCATTTCTGGCAAATGCAACATTTTCCAGTGGGACCCTCACCATTTTGTTAGAAAGCACGTTATACTGATGTGCAATTGAAAAATATGCATGTGCATTGTTTTATATAGGTGTGTATATGACAGCACAATCTTCCTGCATGTGTGGGATATCAGAAGTTTCATATTATCAGTCTATGCTGCTGGGGGACCCTGCTTTCATTACTATCTAACTTTCAGTCTGTTGTTTCTGTGTTGGATGAGAGCACTCATGCTGTCTCCTCATCAGGTCCTGTGTCCATACAAACATAATCACACTCACTGCTTGTGTGCACACTCCCTGCTCACTGCCCATGTGTGACCTCTGACCCAATCTGCCTTCTTCTACCATACTGCACAGGAGTAGTCCCTGTGTGTTACTTAACCTACAGACACTGTGTCACCATCGCTAGTGGACCTACAAGATCCACTGCCACCACTGCATCTAATATGTATGTGCAAAGTCCAGACACTGCACAACCGCCCTGTTAAACTGCTCCTGGCTGAATCTACTTCATACTGCATGTACCTGAGTTATGCTTCATTAACGGCTTCAGCTCACATCCTGATGTTCTCACTGGTTAAGCTATTCACACTGTTCACACTGTGGACTAACCTCCATCACACTCCACGGACACCTATATCAACATAGGTAAGGCTTGCCTACCCTCCCGCATTCAGCGGAAGGCTCCCGTTTTTTAATTGACCCTCCCGCTGCCCCGCAAACTGTGTCATGCCTCCCGGATTTTACAGGTCATTCTTAAATCTGGACTGCGCATGCGCAAATCCAGAGCCGCCGGGCAGCCTGTATGGAAGATGCCACTGACGTCAATGTGGGTAGCGGTGGCCGACTGTCCTGAAGAGGCAGTGTAAGCGGAGGCTCCTCACTGCAGCCAGGCTCAGTGCGGGACAGAACAGAAGCTTCCGGCAGAGACTTGCCTACTGCCTCACCGGGATCTGCACTGTGTGAGATCCAAAGGGGGTGGCGGGTGCGAGGTTAGCAATGCAGGGAGGCGCTTTGTTAAAGAACAGCCGTCTCAAACTTCAAAGCCCTTCAGTGCCCATCCCCCTGGCCGGGTCTCCCCTCCTTACCCCCATCACAGAAGAAGATATATTTTTTTACCTGGCTGGTACAGCTGAGGCCCTGCCCCTCACACAGCCCCCCCCCCCCCCCCCCCCCCCAGCTGAGGCCCTACCCCTCACACAGGTCCCCCCCCCCAATCAACATTTATTTCTTGGTACAGCAGTAGCAAGCATTTAGAAGCTGAGGCTCGGCCCCTGTCACAGGCCCCGCTCCTCCTGCGGACCGCAATTGCCTCCACTCCACCTGCAACTATGAGGATCCAGCACAGAGCTCCTACAGGTAAGAGCTCTCTGTGCTCACTATTTCAAACCTCTCCACCAATATATAAGCAAGACAAGGCTACAAAACATCATCATATCGTTGCTATGGGCCTGTTATTTTTCCTTTAAATTGACACTATGAGGGAGGGGAGGGTATCCAATTACGTGTGCTCTGTGTTCACCAGAACCTAAACGGCTGGATGTTGTGATTTATGACCAATGGTCATTATCGCTCCGTCGGCCGCTTATCGCGGATTATGCTTTAGGTGACTGAGGCATCTGAAGCATAATCAGCGCTAAGTGCCAGCATAAGGAAGGAGGAGCGCGCCACATTGGGGTTAATAGGATAGCCCTTGGCGATACAATTACCTGCGGTCATTGACCTTGGGTAATTGGATACCCCCCTGTGTGTTAGGTCTGTAATCTACCCCGCTCCCTGTGTGTCCTTGAAGTCTAAAGGGCCCCATACACTACAGCGATATGTCTGATGGCTGAAGTTGGAGGTGATTTCCCTTGAACTCTCCCGGGAGCTTCCCGGGAGCGATTCCATATGATTCCATATGATATGGTACATTTTACATTTTGCATGCGATATATCTTATGCGATCCCAGCCATGCCTGTGGGAGCCGACACATCATGAGTGCAGCTCTAACGATTTAGGGGATCCGATCCGACCCTCACGGGAACGCGCATCGGATCGGATCGGAAACACATCCAAAATGCCCGATTTCACCCGATATATCGGACCGAATGTCCGAAATTGGATGAAATCGGGCATTATCGCTCCAGTGTATGGGGCCCTTAACATCCCTAACACAGGATGGGGCACAGTAACTCACACAGCACAAACCAGAAAGTGATTATTTGATTAGGCAGGACCGGCACTCTCCCCTCTCTGCTGCTATCCCAGGCTTGCCTGTCCTCCAACATTCAGCAGGAGGCTCCCAGTTTTTAATATAACCTCCCTCTGCCCTGCAAATCTTACCCATGAGAATCTGGACTACACCTGCGCAAGTCCGTAAATGCCGGAGGTGGGACCTGTATGGGGGACATCATGACAAATGATGTCATGTCACTTAAATGCCAGCCACCGCGGAGTTGTGGGCAGCAGTAGCCACCTAGCAATGCACGTTCAGAGAGGCACAACTCAAAATCATTGCCATTGCCGGCTCTAACTCCATTCTTAGCCTTAGGGGGAGGGATGTATTTATGTGATACCGGCACCTACATCCCGCCCCCTATCAATCCGACTAACAGGGACTATTCCAACTCGTGGATGTCCACAACACCCATAGAGTGGGAATAGAACGCTCGCCACCGAGCCCACAATGGGCTTTGTTGCCCTTGCACCCCTGCCGGGCATCTGATTGCCGGGATCCCAGGGTTGGTATGGTGAACATCAGTCTCTCGACCACTGGTCATGCGATACCAACCCAGAGGGGATGTAGTCCACATCCCAACAGTCAGCATGCCAACAGTGACAATATTGACAGTGGCATCCTAACACATTCCGCCAGTTGGCATTAGGTTTAGGGTGAGACTGCAGGGAAGGGGGTGGGGGGTGGGATGGGGGTTGTATAGGGTCAGGCTGCGGGAAGGAGGGGTTAAAGTTAGGCTGTTAGGAGTTAAGCTGGGGACAGCTGGATGGGAGGGTATGGGTGTGCGACGGGAGGTTACTGTTAGGCTGCGGGAGGGATGGTTTAGGGGTAGGGTAAGGGTTACAGTACCAAAATGTGTCAGGATTATGACTGTCGGGATCTCATACCCAACCTGGCCACAGCTTTTTAGACTGTTGAATTTAATGTGCAGAGCTTTTGGCTAATTACTATTTTTAAGGAGAACTCTTCATTGGATAAAGTTCACAGTCCTCTTCTCTAACTGTGTACTATACACTTTCTTATATAGTCCTACTTATCCAGACTATTGGCTGGACTTTCAAAGACACTTTTTTTTATTCAAGTGAACCTGCTTAGACATTCTATATTTGTATAACTAGCAGTGGTCACAAATGTGTTAATTGGTTGCAACCATGTAGCATACAACTATTTTGACGGATGGGAAAATGTTACATGTTGCATTGTAACTTTTTCTATTTTTTTATAGATTAATCTTGTTCAGGTATCAGCGGTTTACATCTGTTTAATACATTTATGTTGTTTTTATGTGTAAATAAATTGCTACATCTACTTATAATAATAGAGCTGAATTTGCTTTTACTTGGTTCTCATTTGCTGTGTATAAGTTAGCAGGGTCTTTACAGGAGGGAGCAAAAGGTGATTTTTAAATAAAATTAAGTGACCTCACTAGTCCATTGGGTGGTACATGACACGCCCCCTCAACGGCACGCCACACATTATGCTGCGACTTGCAATCTCCCTGAAACTAGTTTTCAAAAGTAGGCAAGTATGATATAGGTTCAGCCAATACTTCCTGTTGCCTCTATTACCCTCATCACATCATGTCACCGCCCTGTCACATGAAGCCCTGTACTCCCTGGCACATCACTCATTTCCTGATATACTCTGTGCTGCTGAGGTACCCTCCTCCTTATACAAAACTCTCAGTCTGCGGCTTTCTGCTGCCTCCATTCCTTTCATTCCACCATTCCACTGCCAATGTCACATGCACCCCTGTCCTCCCTAACACATCACTTATTTCCTGATATGCTCTGTGCTGCTAAGATACCGTCCTCCTTCCACTATATAACGCTCAGTCTGTGGCTTCTTGTTGCCTCTATTTCACTCCTCACATTATGTCACTGCTCCTGTCACATGTAGCCTTGTCCTCACTAACACATCACTCTTCTCCTTATATACTCTGTGCTGCTCACAATTGTTATTCATCTAAAGACTGGCATATACAATAAATAAAATAAAAAATTATATCTTAATGCAGTATGTATTATTATGGTGCAGTATATCAGATGTCACACTTGTAGAGATAGTACACAAGGCAGAAGTGCCTCACAACCCATACCCACAATGCCCATTCACCCCAAACACCGTCACATACTCTTAAGAATCTCATTTACCCAAAAGTTCTCCCAGGACCTCACTAGCTCTAAAAGACCATTGGGGCCGCAGGTGGTGGCCCAATGGGCTATCTGGGCTATCCGTTGCCCAACCCAGATATACAGTACTGTAGTATGAAACTGGAATCTGAATAGATAATGAAAAATACACTTATACTGTTTGTCTTCCATATAGGGTGAGTAATCTAACCACACTAGCTTTCCAGAAAAACCTAGTATATTTATTAGACATCTTTAATATTGCAAGTCCCGAAAAAAAAAAAAAAAGACACAATGAACAAAATAAAAAAAAATATTTTAATAAAATGGTTTCCTTTAAATGCTTTGTTTTTCCATTCTCCGGAGCCCAATAAAAATCACACTGGCTTCTTCCTTGGACCTCACTGATATAAAGCGACTTTTATTGCCTCAGGGATATTTGTAAAACCAAAATACATAAAATGAGCTCCTGTAAGCAGCCTAATTATCTAGTGTGTCTCTGGAACTGAACCGCTGAGCTGTCCCTGAACACCGTGTTTTACACCTGAAAGAGATTAGCAGAGACCACCAATCGCTTGAAACTCTAATCTTCTGTATACTGTTTCTGGAGCAGTGGTTACAACTACTGCAGGTGTTCTCATTAATTAGCTGAAACCGGGGCAACGCGGCTACTTCATTGTGTTTCTGTCTGAGCAAGAATTCACTTTACTGCTTCTATTTTATGCTCAAAATTAAAATGTGTCTATGACATGGTACCTCCATGAGTCCTGGGAACAAAGATGTCCATCAATACCACAGCATTATTCCCTATAAGAAGCACTCATTTGCTTAACATGCTCACAAAAATTCTAGTCAAAAAGAAAAACATACTAAATAATAATAATAATAATAATAATAATAATAATAAGACTACAATGTATTACTGCTTATTTACTCAACAAATTTTAATATACACAGTAATATATATATATATATATATATATATATATGCACACAAGAAGGCTGGCACTCATAGAGACTTTTAAACAAGACAAAGATACTGCATCTTTGTCTTGTTTAAAAGTCTCTATGAGTGCCAGCCTTCTTGTGTGCATATTCTTCAGCTGTGACTGACGCAGGGCACCGGAGCAAGCTGTATCTCTTGTTATTTGGGAGTGCCATTCCGTGCTGTGTACTATATATATATATATATATATATATATATATACTGAACACACATAAAATGCACAGCACTGATCAGGTCTGAATCAGCCCCACTGACAGTAGCACCGGGGCTAGCAACAGAAACTTTGGGGGCCGGTACACTGATATCTCTGGGGCCCCCTCAACCCCCCGTGATCCCCCACTTTTAAATCAGAGGGTGGCTTTAGAGAAATAGTATATATATATGCATATATATATATATACATATATACACACACACTATGTATTATATATACATATGTGTATATATATATATAGCTTCGGATCGGCACTCACCCTTCCTTAGGTTTAATGCCCCGGTGCCTTCTGGTAACAATGATGTATCCAACGGTTCCTAGCAAGCAGCGGCACTCAAGGACTGACTCAAGAGCAGTATACGGTGAACAGTGTTTAATCCATATCACAAGACAAATAAATCCATCCAACGTTTCGGGGCGCGAGCACCCCTTTTTCAAGGACAACTTCTCACTTGTTGTCCTTGAAAAAGGGGGTGCTCGCGCCCCGAAACGTTGGATATGGATTTATTTGTCTTGTGATATGGATTAAACACTGTTCACCGTATACTGCTCTTGAGTCAGTCCTTGAGTGCCGCTGCTTGCTAGGAACCGTTGGATATATGTGTATATATATATATATATATATATATAAATATATATAAATGTCTTATAGGTACTGTGTGCACGCGCCGAAGGCCAGATATACATTGCCCCACAGTGCCAGATACACAAATGCCCCGTGTGTGGCATGGCCAATGAAAATGGGGGCATGATACACATATGGGGGGCCAGATACACATATGACCCCAATAGCGCCAGATACACAATGCCCCAGAGTGCCAGATACACATTGCCCCAGAGTGCCAGATACACATTGCCCAAGAGTGCCAGATACACAAATGTCCCCATAGTGCCAGATACACAAATGTCCCCATAGTGCCAGATACACAAATGCCCCCACAGTGCCAGATACACAAATGCCCCCACAGTGCCAGATACACAAATGCCCCCACAGTGCCAGATATACATTGCCCAACAGTGCCAGATATACATTGCCCCACAGTGCCAGATACACAAATGCCCCCACAGTGTCAGATATACATTGCTCCACAGTGCCAGATACACAAACACCCCAGCAGTGCCAGATATACATTGTCCCACAGTGCCAGATATACAAATGCCCCCACAGTGCCAGATACACAAATGCCCCCACAGTGCCAGATATACACTGCCCCCGCAGTGCCAGATTATAAATGCCCCCACAGTGCCAGATACACAAATGCCCCCACAGTGCCAGATATACATTGCCCCTACAGTGCCAGATTATAAATGCCCCCACAGTGCCAGATACACAAATGCGCCCATAGTGCCAGATATACATTGCCCCACAGTGCCAGATACACAAATGCCCCCCACAGTGCCAGATACACAAATGCCCCCACAGTGCCAGATATACATTGCCCCCGCAGTGTCAGATTATAAATGCCCCCACAGTGCCAGATACACAAATGCATCCACAGTGCCAGATACACAAATGCCCCCACAGTGCCAGATATACATCGTCCCACAGTGCCAGATATACAAATGCCCCCACAGTGCCAGATATACATTGCCCCCACAGTGCCAGATTATAAATGCCCCCACAGTGCCAGATACACAAATTCCCCACAGTGCCAGATACACAAATGCCCCCACAGTGCCAGATTATATATACCCCCACAGTGCCAGATATACAGTACCCCCCCCCCCCCCGCCCTCCCCTGCTCACCACTGCCTCTTGTTTCTACTGTCCTGTGTGAGGGGAGGAGAGCGCAGCGCTGCGCTTCTGCTGCCCCTCAATGCTTGTGAAGTCCGGTCTCTGCAGCTCCGTCGGCATTTATCTCAAATGAGGCGCCAGTTCGTTAGCCAATCAGAGCTCGCGGACTGGCAGCCAATCAGGTTAAGTGGAGAGAGACAAAGCACCAGCTAATCAACATGTCACAGTCCCTGTTTGAAAAATGACAGTTAGGAGCTGGTTGGCGGGTAGTTTATCACTTTCCATTTTATCACTCTCCAAGCGATGATGCATCTAGCCCTGAATATTTAAATAGCTGATATTCCCCTGCATATGACAGCATATTGTAAATGAACAGTTGTTACTCAAATGCAATATTCACTAGATGTTTGGGTGAATAATAATCTTGTTTAAATTAGGGCTAAAACACACTACCCGGCATTTGCCGGCCGGGAAAAAGCCGGACGGCTTTTTCCCGTGCCGGCATTGTAGTTAACAGTGTGAGGGCTAGGGTCCCTTCACACTGCACGGCCCCGGCAGCCGGGTCTCACCACTGGAAGGTCCGGCGGCCGAGCGGCCCGCCGGGCCGTCTTTGCAGCCAGTGAACCGTGTGTGTGAAGGGGAGCTTTCACACACAACGTTTTTTTTCTGAAGCCGTGTCTGATGCTGCGCATGCACACAGCATCACAGCATCACACACGGCTCAAAGCCGTCCTGTGTGCGAGACTCTGCCGGTTTCTCCCGGATGGCAAAAAGCCGGACAAAGTTTGTCCGGCTTTTTGCCAAACCGGCCAGTGTGTTACAGCCCTTAGGTTTTAAACTATTTAGAGCAAATTATAAACAGCCACTCTGTGGGGGAGATGTATCCAGCGTTGGAGAGGGATAAAGTGCCAACATATCGGCTTCTGTAATTTTTCTAGCACAGCCTGTAAAATGACAGGAGCTGATTGGCTGGTATGTTGTCTCCACTTTGTCACTCTCCTAGGCTGATTACATCTTCCCCCTAGTCAATTTTAAGACATGTACTATTAATATGGTTTTATATTTTCATATATTGATTTGCTAGTAGGATAATGTGACTTATTACTGTAGGTATTACCAGCCAGGCAATAATGCTGCCTTAAGTCTGTGTCTGTTTTATACGCAAGTTCATTTTGAACATATCAGTTCTGACAAAGCACACTTGAGTGTTTTTTTATTTTTTTATTACCCCACAATATTAATATTGGCTTCTGTGAGTCTGTGAGACCGGTTTAACATTTTATGGGTGTATTTTATGAAAACTGACTAGGATCAAAATAAGCGGAGATCTGAATGCGGCAGGCTGGATCCACATTTAAGGACTGTTGTGTGTTTTAAACATTAGCGCAGCATTTATGGTTGTGTGCTGGTTGGGTTGCCCTGCAGTTACCGAAATGAATTCCTTTCCCTAATCATCATTTTACTGCCCATAAAATCCAATTTTAAACACTGTATATATTCATACTGTATAGGTCACGTGAATTTTATCAGTGTCATATAGTCATTTTAGGTTAAAAATGGAAACTGTACTCTATTAACAAAACATTTGTTTCCATTTATGTATAATAAACCTTCAAGAAAAATATCTGTAATGAAGAAAAAAACTTTTTTGGGGGTGTGGATGAGGGCTATTTGCATTGCGTGGAAACTACCCGATCACCAGAGCATGAATACACTTTTATGTTAAACCTCAAAGAGAATTCACCCTATGGGGTTGATATAAGAAAATGGGCCCTCATTCCGAGTTGATCGGTCGCAAGGCGAATTTAGCAGAGTTACACACGCTAAGCCGCCGCCTACTGGGAGTGAATCTTAGCTTCTTAAAATTGCGACCGATGTATTCGCAATATTGCGATTACTAACTACTTAGCAGTTTCAGAGTAGCTCCAGACTTACTCTGCCTGTGCGATCAGTTCAGTGCTTGTCGTTCCTGGTTGACATCACAAACACACCCAGCGTTCGCCCAGGCACTCCCACCGTTTCTCCGGCCACTCCTGCGTTTTTTCCGGAAACGGTAGCGTTTTCAGCCACACGCCCCTGAAACGCCGTGTTTCCGCCCAGTAACACCCATTTCCTGTCAATCACATTACGATCGCCGGAGCGAAGAAAAAGCCGTGAGTAAAAATACTTTCTTCATAGTAAAGTTACTTGGCGCAGTCGCAGTGCGAACTTTGCGCATGCGTACTAAGCGGATTTTCACTGCGATGCGATGAAAAATACCGAGCGAACAACTCGGAATGAGGGCCATGGTCCGGATGTAATTCCGTCCGGGTTGGCCGGAGCTGCGGGTTGCCGGACGAACTTGGATATTTTTTTAAACGGCAATCATTTACAAGGCAAAACCATGCCTTGTAAATGATTGTTGCTTTAAAAAAACATCCGAGTTCGACTGGCAACCCGCAGCTCCGGCCAACCCAGACGGAATTACTTCCGGCCCCATGTCTATAAAAAAGTAAATGTGTTGCCCATAGCAACTAGTCAGGTTCCAGGCGGGGTCTATTTACTAAGCCTTGGATGGAGATAAAGTCGACGGAGATAAAGTACCAGACAATCAGCTCTTAACTGCCATTTTTCAAACACAGTCTGTGGCATAGCAGTTAGGAGCCGATTAGCAAATAGACCTAATAGATTAGGAGCCAAGGCTTAGTAAATAGACCCCATTTTCTAGCATGTATTAGATGTATGATAAGTATTTACTAAAGCTGCTGAAAATGAAAAGTTCAGCTGTTGCCCATAGCAACCAATCAGAGTCTAGCTATCATTTTGCTAATGCATCCTATAAAATGATAGACAGAATCTGATTGGTTGTTATGGGCAACATTTTCTCTGTTTTACAAGCTTTACTTAATCTACCCCATGGAGCCTAATTGAATTCTATCCATTTTCCTTTGTAAAAGTTTTAGTAAATATGCTGCCCTTATCTACACTAGGTATTATTATTATTTTTTTATTCACAGTAAAATAGAGTGAAACGTAAATAAAATGAAATTAAGCTATGGGTAAAGAAAATAACCTAGTATTATCCTACAAAAATACAGGGTGTGGTATGAAAGGTCGACCACACTTAGGTCGACCAGTATTGGTTGACAGTAACTAGGTCGACAAGGATTCTAGGTCGACAGGGTTTCTAGGTCGACATGTTCTAGGTTGACAGGTCAAAAGGTCGACATGAGTTTAAAAAAAACAAAAATTGGTGTTGTTTTCTCCGTACAGTGACCAGGAACCCCAATTAGTGCACAGTGTCTCCTCGCATGGCGAGCAAACTTTGGGCAAGGTTACTATTCCCAATAGTAGTCTACGTGGATCGTTAAGTATGAAAAAGGTCAAAAAAAGAAAACATTTGTGAAAAACTCATGTCGACCTTTTGACCTGTCGACCTAGAACATGTCGACCTAGAGGCCCTGTCGACCTAGAAACCCTGTCGACCTAGTTACTGTCGACCACTAGTGGTCGACCTAAATGTGGTCGACCTAGAGATCGGATACCAAAAATAAAGTATGCAGATAGGGATGTTGGAACCAGGGACACCTCGTCCTATGGTAATATAATGGGACCAAAAGAGGATAGGAGCTGCTCTAAGACAAGAGACTGGAGAACATGTAATACACACTTAGATACAGAACTCTCCCAGTCTCTGGACAGCTTTTGGGCAAGGAGAGTACATACTGTAAAGTCAGTAGCGGATCTTGCCACGGGCAAGCAGGACTTTTGCCCGGGGCGCCGCCTTCCGGAGGGTGCCGGCGCCATCCGGAGGGCGTTGCACCATGGCAAGATCCGCCACTGTGCCCCCCGCAGTGCCCCGCTGTGTCCCCCGCTTTGAAGGGAACCAGATGCGTAGCGTCTAGTTTCCCTTCATGGAGAGGACCTTTGTTGTGCGGTGCGTGATGACGTCATCGCGCACCGCACAGCAAAGGTCCTCTCCATGAAGGGAAACTCTAGTTTCCCTTCATGGAGAGGACCTTTGCTGTGTGGAGCGCGATGACATCATCGCGCACCGTACAGCATAGTGGCACAGACACTAGGGGTCATAATTGACCTCTAGTGTCGATGCTGTTCTATGGGAGAGACGTAATAACGTCTCCCCCATAGATCGAGGAGAGGAGAGAAGAGCGGCGCCGGCGGAGGAGGAGGTCTGCAGCGGTCTGGATCAGGAACGGGGATAGTAAGTATACTTTTTTTTATTTTATTTTTTCTTTCAGCGGCGCTACAGGGGGCACAAATGGGGGCGTAGCTGACCACGCCCCCATTTGAAGCCACGCCCCTATACTTTGCCCGGGGCGCCACAAGGGCAAGAACTGGCCCTGTGTAAAGTACATAAACAGACAATACACTATAGAAAGAAGTTAGACAAAACAACAAAGAGATAGAGCCACTGGCAGTGTGAGTACTGAGGGTATGCAGGAGAGATAGATAACTGAGGAAACACAAGACTGTATAGCAAGAAGACGAGGAGTACTATAAGTAGGGGTGTGCACCGGGCCATTTTTTGTTTTTGTTTTGGATCTGGATCTCCTTCGTGTTTTGGATCTGGATTGGTTTTGCCAATACCACCCTTGTGGTTTTGGTTTTGGATATGGACTTTTTTTCAATAAAATCATCAAAACAGCTAAAATAGCAGAATTTGTGGGTGTTTTTGTTCCTACAGTATTATTAACCTCAATAACATTCATTTCCACTCATTTCCAGACTATTCTGAACACCTCACAGCTCACAATATTGTTTTTATCTAGTTTATGCCAAAATGTTGCACGGAGGTAGCTGGACGGAGCAGCGCTGGGATGTATATACTGGGAGGACAAAATATTGTAAAAAATGTATTTAAAAAAAGACACATTAGGCAAGGCTCAAGGTTTCAGTTCACAAAAATGATTAAGGCAGAGAAAAATAAAAAAAGAAATATGTTAGATTTCATTTATTTAATTGATTTTAATTTCAATTTATTTTAATTTAATTAATTTAACTTATTTAGAATCAAATTCTTAATTTCCTCCAAGATATCTTCGATATGTAGAAAGTTCATTATGTGAGTGTGGAGAGTTTCTTTATATTTATTTAATTTAAATATATCTAATTTATAATCATTAATAATATTAATTTGAATTAATTACAATGTGGTGATAAGAAGAGTTGTGAAAATAGGGCAATAAGTTATAATAAGAATATGAGCTACAGACGCCACACCCTGAAATGAACAGAGCACGCCTGGATGTATTCTGGAAGGATACAGCACAAATATAAAAAAAAAAGATGTCTTTCATTTTGGGTGGACTGACAGAACTAGATGGACGGAGCAGCTGCAGTCCCTTGATGTATACTGGGATGACACAACACAAAATATTAATTTAAATCAAAATATATATATTATTTTTTATATCACACACTGCGGTCACAGTGTCGCACAAATGAGTAAAAATATGTAGAAGTATTTTTTATATCACACACCGGCAGTTACAGTATCGCACAAATGAATCAGAAATATATATAATATTTACACACTGCGGTTGACTACACTGACAGCGTCGCACAATGCGTTTATAAACAGGAAAGAATATACTGCGGTCTGACCGTCAGTGTCAAAGTACTTATGAAAATAAAATAAAAATTGTATAGTAAACTGGGGTACAGCACAAACAAAAAAATAGATATTTTTTTTAGAATTATAATTTTAGGCTTTTTTTTTTATCTTTTATTATTTTAATTTTACACTGGGGCGTAGCCCCTGGATGGACGGACAGATCACCGATTTCAGATACAGCAGACAGAGCACCCCTTTAAAATACATAATAGAAATATATTTTTGGCTTTGGATCACACAGAGAATATATAGCAGTAGTGTACGGCAGCTGCTGTACTAGTTGTCAAAGTAACGCACCAACAGAAATATTTATTTTGCTTTGGATCGCACACAGAGGATATATAGCAGTAGTGTATGGCAGTACTGGTAGTCGTCACTGAGTGACACACCAACAGAAATATATTTTTTGCTCTGGATCACACACAGAGGATATATAGTAGTACTGTACGGCAGCCACAGTACTAGTAGTCAGAGTGATGCTCCAATAGAAATATATTTTTTGCTTTGTATCACATACAGAGGATATATAGCAGTAGTGTACGGCAGTACACAGCCCTTAGACAGAGAACAACACCTGGTCCTCTACACAGACACAGTATGCTATATGCAGTGCACTGCCTACTATGCAGAGCCCTAACACAGTGACAGTCACTGCACATCTACACAAGCAGCACCCCAGGTTAACTCAACTATCCTGCTGCAACCCCTCTGCTCTCTTCCACCCCCCTTCCCTAACCTGCCTGTCCAATTACAGCACAGAATACACCACAGAAGGAACACATCGTTACTGTGCACTCTCCCAAGTTCGGAGTGAAGATGACGCCGGTCACAGGGACTATATATAGAATCCAAAACCCACTAGATTCAACAGCGGGATGATGACATTTTGTCTGATTTTCGATGCGAGTTAGGTGCAAAAAACCGAGCATGACTCAGATCCAGGCTTGGATCCCCAGATTCAGGCAGGTTCAGTTCGCAGGGAACCGAACCTGCTCATCCCTAACTATAAGCAGAAATAACAAAAGCAACAAGACAGAAAATGCAACTGACACAGAGTAGAATGCTGATAATTATGTACTGACACAGGGCTGAACACAGGAATACTGCAGACTTGGATGCTGATAATTATGCAACAGACACAGAACTGGACACAGGAATAAACGGACAGTAGAAGAATAACCAGACAAAGATTTCCATACTAGTACAAGAACTTAGAGACAAGGGCTCCCGCTGCAACCAGGAACTATGACCAGGAAGGAGTGAGAGACAGACAACACATATATAGAAGACAAAAGCCAATGAGAGTCACAGCACAACCAGCCTCCCCAAATAAACCAACTCTGCAGCTGTGCTTGTTGCACATCCACCAGGCTCCTGACTTTCACAAGTGACAACAGGCTTGAGTCAGGTAATGAAGCATTCCTAACAGATGTACTGCTACACACGTTAGCCAACTTCCATGTTGCTAGGAGACAAGCAGAAACACAGACAGCAATGAGCCGCAGCAGCAACTCATAGCAGCATGAGTGCCAGTATGTGTGTTCATATTTAAGAAAAAGGCGGCTACTGTAGGTGATTACCTCTATTCGTTTTTCTACTGATCACTTTGTTTAGGTATTATTCATAACTGTTTTTTTTTATAAATAAAGTCTGACATTATTATCTATACATATAATACAACTGTAAGATGAACTATGGAGACAAAAAAAACCCCAGAATTTTTGTTTGCCTGTTTGTTTGTTTGTCTGTTCGTTCCGCCATTACACAAAAACTACTGGATGAATTTGGATGGCGGTTTCACTATTGTATAGTTTAATGACTTAGAAATTGAGGTATGTATGTATGTATGTATGTATGTATGTATGTATGATCTTGATGTTACAGCAGGGCTTACTCATGAGTTACTGGCCCAAGCATCTTTTTGTGTTAATCCCTGAATGAAAAACTGCAAATATTGTTTACAAAGAAATTTTGTGATCAATGTGTACAATATAAAATATACATCACAATATTAGATGACACTATTGTCTTTGAGAAATGAGTGCCGCTGAGCAATAACAGACATCTTCGCAGACAAACGCAAGTTAATACTATTATTCTAAAGAAATATATAATAATGACAACGCAAGTGTTTTTGTAGTTTTTTTTTTTTAACAAATGTTAATTTCATCCTGATTAACTGCGGCTATTATGTAACTCCAGAATGTCAGGGTACATTGAGGGTGCTTTCATTTATTCCATGTATTGTATTTATGCATGTATTTTATGTATTGCATTTGTATCATCAAAATATTGTTTCACATGTACATACTTACGTGGCCATTTTATTTTATAAGCTAAAATCAGCAAACGCACATTGAAAAACATGTAATCCTTTAACAGGGTCAAACTAGAATTTTTGGCACTCGGGGCAAGGCAGTCATTTTGCCCCCCCCCCCCCCCCCCCCCCCCCCCCACACACACACACACACACACACACACACACACACACACACACACACACACACACACACACACACAACTTTGGAAGCATGTCAAAAACAAAGTAATAAACAGTTGGCAAAGTGACAACCAGCACCGTCAGGGTGCATCCAGCGTACATTCCCTAGGAAAATGGGTAGGAACACAAGAAAACTAACATGCACCTCAGATACAGTATTGTGGGGGATCCTGACTGGCCAACTGCTGTAGGACTACAAAGCCCAGTATGCCAGTCAGGTCCTAGGACAACTTAAAGAGGAGGAGTACCAACTTTCTGGGGAGGGGGACACATAATGTTGCATAATCCTGGCTGCAGAGAGGAGTCCCTAGGACTGTCTGGTGTTACAGTATATACCTGATATTAGCCATGCACTCACTGTATCACACGCACTGGGGGGAGGACTCCAACTGGCCAACTGCTGTAGGACTACAAAGCCCTGCATGCAAGTTGGGACCTAGGACCGCACTTTGGGATGCAGCAGCTGTCCTGGCATATAGAGACCTCACCTCAGTGCCCAGACTAATTATCAGCTGCTGCTGCTTCCGCTCCCCCTTTACTCCTCTGGTGGAGCTGCCGAGCAGGAAGGGGGAGGCCCTGAGGAACAGGGCGGGGGGCAGACATAGTTTACACAGGCACAGGAGTGTGTGAACGGCCACCCTCGCATCATTCATAAGTGTTCTAGTTGCCAGGGGGGCAAAGTTGGTTTCCCAGAACTCCACATTGGTGGTACTGGGGAGCGGGGACCTGCAGCGAAGGTTCTAGGACCCAGCAGTAGTAGCGGTAGCCCCTTGGGGCCCTGCACTCCTCTGGTGGAGCTGCATGCAGGAAGGGGGAGGTGTTGTGGAACAGGCCTGGGGCAGACATCGCTTACACAGGCACAGCAGTGTGTGCCATGGACCAGCACTTGGGAAATGAAAGGGGGCAGCTGGAGAGTCCTTGGTCACTGCCCTGCCCCATTCATTAGCGTTCTAGTTGCCGGGGAGGGGGGACTTTCATTGGTGGTGCTGGGGTGCTGGTACCTTCAGTGAGGGTTCTTGGACCCGGCAGAAGGTAGCCCCTTAGGGCTGAGAGGAGGGAGGGGAGGCAAAGTGCCCATCTTTGAGCCCTCTCAGATTCTGTACCCGGGGCGCATGCCCCCTTAGCCCCCACCCCCCCCCCCTCCCCCTTTGCGGCCATGCCTCTAAAACAAGTGGTATTTAGTTTTCTGTAAGTGATGTCTAGCATCTAATGGATTCAGGGGTTAAATAAAGTAGTCTGAGAGATGAATGTATCAGCGCTATTCCTGAGAGACTACCTGATTTTTTTAAAGTGGCAATCTTTTCAAAGGTAACACCAACCTAGTT
Organism: Pseudophryne corroboree; assembly: GCF_028390025.1. NCBI lineage: Eukaryota > Metazoa > Chordata > Amphibia > Anura > Myobatrachidae > Pseudophryne > Pseudophryne corroboree. The sequence continues at coordinate 69,553,138 of NC_086455.1, forward strand.
TTAATTATTAAAATATCGCCGCTTTAAAAAAAAAAGCCAGTCAGTCTCGCTGTTGTCATGAGAACTTGTGCAGGCTTTGATATGTCTACCTTCACTGAACTTAGCTGATGGCAACATTGTAATGTATAATACTATCATGTTGTCTTTCTTTGAAAAAGTACAAAAAAGATTAAAATACAGTACTGTGCAAAAGGGGAGGCATTTGATATGGGATCCCGGCGCTCACCACACCGGTGCCGGGATTCCAACAGCCGGCATACCATACAACTATTCCCCCTCTTGGGGTGTCCATGACACCCCTGGAGGGAGAATAAATAGCATGGCGCACGTAGCTCCACCGTGCCCACAGCATGGCGAGTGCAGCCCAGAAGGGGCTCTTTTGCATTAACCCCGCTGCCTGCATGCCTGTGGTATGCTGGGCGCTGGGATCCCAAGCGCCGGCATTACGTACTAGACCCGTGCAAAAGTTATAGGCAGCTGTGGGAAAAATGTTGCAAAGTAAGAATGCGTTAAAAAGAAAGTGTCAATAGTTTATTTTGATCATTTAACAAAATGCAAAGTGAATGAACAGAAGAGAAATCTAGGTCAAATCAATATTTGTTGTGACCACCCTTTGCCTTCAAAACAGCATCAATTCTTCTAGGTACACTTGCACACAGTTTTTTAAGGAACTCAGCAGGGAGGTTGTTCCAAACATCTTGGAGACCTAGCCATAGATCTTCTGTGGATGTAGGCTCCTCAAATCTTTCTGTCTCTTCATGTAATCCCAGACACACTTGATGATGTTGAGATCAGGGCTCTGTGGGGGCCATATCATTACATCCAGGACTCCTTGTTCTTCTTTATGCTGAAGATAGTTCTTAATGACATTGGCTGTTTATTTGGGGCTGTTGTCCTGCTGCATAATACATTTGGAGACAATCAGACACCTCCCTGATGATATTGCATGATAGATAAGTACCTGCCTGTATTTCTCAGCATTGAGGACACCATTAATCCTGACCAAATCCCCAACTCCATTTGCTGAAATGCAGCACCAAACTTGCATAAAACCTCCACCATGCTTCACTTTTGCCTGCAGACACATTATTACACACCTCTCCAGTGGGTGGTCTTCAGGTTGCCGACTTTCAGGATCCCGGCGCACAGTATACCGGCGCCAGAATCCCGACAGCCGGCATACCGACAGTTTTTCTCCCTCGTTGGGGTCCACGACCCTCCTGGAGGGATAATAAATAGCGTGGCGCGTGTAGCGCCACTGTGCCCGCAGCTTGGTGAGCGCAGCGAGCCCGCAAGGGACTCATTTGCACTCGCCACGCTGTCGGTATGCCGGCGGTCGGGCTTCCAGCGTCGGTATGCTGGTCGCCGGGAGCCCGCCCGCCGGCATACCATACCACACCCTCTCCAGTCCTTCAGTGAACAGACTGCCTTCTGTTACAGCCAAATATTTAAAATTTTGACTCATCGGTCCACAGCACCGGCTGCCATTTTTCTGCATCCCAGTTCCTATGTTTTCGTGCATAGTTGAGTCGCGACTCATTTGTTGGTCACTTTTTTGATTATCAATAATATTATTTACCCCTTCTACACTTTTTATTTATATCCCATATCATAATAAATATATTGCAAATAACCTAGAGTAGCAGAGACCTACAACCAGCTTTGGTTATTGCAGAAGTCTGCTTTCATGTTAGAAAAAAAAGCGATAACATTAATTTTTTTTAACACGTCAGCCAATGTCATTTGATTTGTTATAATGCTGACAAAATTACATGTTTTTATAATACAGAAAAGGGATAATTCAAAGCATTGGCATTCATAACTATACATTAAGTGTAAAATTACAACAGAATGATGTATAATGGGAGTGGAAAGTGTCATCTTCCTGAATCTCACATTGCGATAAGGGTTTAATTTTCTTTCTGACCACAGAGTGCGAAAGGAAATTGAAGAGGAGCATTCGACACGTGCATATTAAACGTTGATTTCCCTGTGACATACCTGCATCCTCGTATTGATATGTGTATTCATGGCTCTGTCCACTTTAGCAGCTAGCATTATCTCTGTAATTATTATGTGCATCAAGGTCTTTTCACTAAAGATCATCAGTCAATCTCCTCCAACAAGGTAAAATCCAAGAGAGACATTTTATTTCATGAAAATAAAGGTTGCGACAATGTGTGAATAATTTAGCCGCTTGGAGTCTTTACATCCGTACAGATCACTGTAATTTCATGTGTCTTGTCATCTTTATTTAGATGTATTTGGTAAAGTAGGATGAATGTGTTACAACAGTTTTCTCAAGGGGAAAATACATGCAAGTATTAGTGTTACTCAACTTTTTACCCTTTTGGTCTATTTTGCACATATAACTTAACAAAAAGTGGGATCCAAAAATTCCTTGAAGGTGGAATAAATTTAGCTCCTATTGCAAGAAGAAAACTGATGTTCCCAGCCCTCAACTGTAATCAGATCTACATAAAATTATTCATTTCCTTGCACCCCTCTTTGGCTTGACCTGGTGGTTGCCTCCCTCAAACAACTGTAGGAATGGCCATCAAACCATTGTTGTATCAAACGCATCGAATGTCTTTGGTGATGACAATTTTTTTTTTACCATTGATAGTGGAGAACCAGATGGTTCCCCGCCATCGATGGTAGCCACGGTCCCAATGTTTATTTTTTTCTGACATTTACAGTGCTGCTGTGCTGCTCAGGGCTGCTAGACTGTCAGCCAGCAGCCCTGCTCCACTCCTGGCTCTTACACACTGCCGGGAATGGAATGGCCCGCCTCCATAACAGTCTGAGCTGTCAATCCCAGCCCGCCCCCGGTTCTAGCACAGGTGTGCAGTGCATGCATGAAAACACAATGGTAAAACCATCGATGGTACCACACATGGTAGTTGGCTACAATTGATGGTATGTGGCACCATCGATGGCAGCAACACTGATGGCTACCCCTACAACAGGTGCAGTTATGGGCCTGGTGAGAAGTCTCCAGGCCAACTGTCCTGTAACATGGCCCCTCCCACCAGTACAAACTGCTCTGTTTATTGACTTCCTAAGTCATTTATAATTGCAGTCACCTGTGCTGAACTGATTAATTGATTATGGACGAGTTTCAATACAGGGCACTGTAACAATAAATAAAGTCCAGCAGCAGAGCTTTTTGTACCTATGGAAGGGGTCTGGTTTTATGTGCAAATATCCTAATATATTTCCAGTGATATGCTCGATACAGTGGTGTATCTATAATGGGCAGGAATGTGCGGTTCACACGGGCCCCTGGGTCAAGAAGGGCCCACGCCGCACACACTGCACCCATTTCTTCAATACTTAACGTTCCTAGAGTTCTGCATCGGCAGCAGCATTACAAAATCCTTGGGAAGATGGTGCGGTGGCCATTTTCCACCATTTTGTGCATAGCGCCAGAGTCTATTAGTGCTCAGTGTGATACACTGCGAGCTAGTGAGGTGGGAAACCAGACGGAAACTGCACACAGGACCCCTACGTTCTTGAAACGCCCATGACTAGTTACATCCTGGAGTAAAGTGTATCTAGCACCTACCTTTCATCATTAATGCTGTAATGCCATTCTCAGTGCAAAGATTGTATAAAGTTCCTGTCTATGGCCAACCTCCGTCATCAGGCTTAATGTTCCTGCCCCTTCTATTTAGGAGACCATTTAATGGGTTAAACAGCAAAAGGGGCACTTCGTTTTTCAGCGAACTGCGTGTTAAAGCAATTTTGGTTTCTCATTGCAAGCAGCTATAAATCTGGTGTGTTATTTCAAGTTGAGAACTCCTTTTTATAGCGATATAAAGTGCTCCTTTTTCTGGGTTCTGCCTGAAAAAAAATCTCACTCACCATCTGCTTCCTGCATGAAAAAAGAAAAAAAAACGCAGCAAATTATTAAACGAATAAAGTCTGGTCTTAAATGACTTTTTAGCATCAGATTTACATTTTAAATGCATCAATTTGTAATTCTAAATGTGCAGCCATAAATCTCCAAGCAACCGTTTTAAGAGTAAATACGCACTGAGTGTACCTGGATATCTTGACGTGATTGAAATAACATAGTTCTGCTTTCCTCTGTCATATGACAATCCTGGTCTGAACTGTGCAGCAATATGTTAATTAAATGCTACATTTTCTCCTAATTACACAGGATTATACAGTAGGTCTTTATCAAACAATAGGAACAGTTTATATGCCACCAGGTAAATGTAACAAGGAAAGGCATCAACCCGTAGATTGAGTGTACAGATTCAGGGATAGGCTGATAGATTGGATGCACTGTAGTAAATGGAAGATGTGACAATAAAGGGCCCTACACATTGAGCGATCCGCCGCCGAGCTGCCCGACGGCAGATACGGCCGACGGGTGACGCAGCAGCAGTGGGGGCAGTGAAGGGGGGAGTGAAGTTTCTTCACTGCCCCCGTCACCCGGCTCCATAGAAGTGCAGGCAAATATGGACGAGATCGTCCATATTGGCCTGCATGCACAGACGACGGGGGACCAGCGATGAACGAGCGCGGGGCCGTGCATCGTTCATCGCTGGAGCCTCCACACTGAAAGATATGAACGGTATCTCGTTCATTAACCACTTGCCTGGCATGGTCGCATCAGATGCGACCATGCCTGCAAGTGCTCTATCTGACCTGGTCGCACGGGATGAGACCAGTCAGATAGAGAGTGTTAGCAGCGACAGGGAAGAGAAACTTCCCTCCGCTGCTGCTGTCAGAGGGACCGGAAGGTCCCTCTGCCTCCCTGCACTCTCCCCGTGTCTGCCGTGCTGCCGATCACTGCTGATCGGTCAGCACGGCAGGATCTGTCCCCTGCAGACAATGGCAGCCGCTGGGGAGAGTAAATGAACCCTCCCAAGCCACCCATAGACCCCCTCTGCATACCTGCAGCCTGCAATAGTCGCGATGTTCCCGATGTTCCGATGGTCTCGGTGTTCCCGATCGATGTTTCGATGTTTGAAGGAAAAAATATTTTTTCTTAAAAAATTTTTTTTCCCTTTTTTTAACTAAAAACATTTGGGATAGGGTTAAAGTCATGTTCTTCACTTAATTCACTTATTTAAAAAAAAACGACAATTTCGGAGCGGTTTTCGGTGAAATAAATCGTCAGTTAAGTGGATAATGAACGAGATTGTTCATATCTTTGAGTATTATCGCCCAGTGTATAGGGCTTATAAGCATACTTGCCTACCTGACCCTCTCCATGAGGGAGAAAATGCTCTGTTCCTGGACTTTCCTGGTAATGTATGATTGCCATCACCTGTGGTGAAACACCTTTCTTATCAATTAACTAGCTCACCACAGGTGATGTCAATCATACATTACCAGGAAAGTCCAGGAACAGAGCATTTTCTCCCTCATGGAGAGGGTCAGGTAGGCAAGTATGCCTATAAGTGTTGTTTTGCTGGAAGGTGTTGATACTCAGACGTTAAAGGATAACAGGTGTGATAATGCTCAGAGAACTTGGTTTATAAGGTTAAAGGAATTAACAGTGCACAGTGATTTGGGACGCATAACTCATAGGGCCTAATTCAGACCTGATTGCAGCAGCAAACTTTTTCTCTAATGGCCAAAACCATGTGCACTGCAGGAGGGGCAGCTATATTGTGCAGCGAGAGTTAGATTTGGGTGGGGTGTGTTCAAACTGAAATCTAAATTGCAGTGTAGAAATAATGCAGCCAGTATTTACCCTGCACAGAAACAAAAAATAACCCACCCAAATCTAACTCTCTCTGCACGTTATATCTACTCTACTTGCAGTGCACATGATTTTGCCCATTAGAGAAAGATTTTGCTGCTGTGATCAGGTCTGAATTAGGCCTATGTATCTCCATATATTTTCGGGCTCATTTAAAGTAGAGATGAGCGGGTTCGGTTTCTCTGAATCCGAACCCGCCAGAACTTCATGTTTTTTTTCACGAGTCCGAGCGACTCGGATCTTCCCGCCTTGCTCGGTTAACCCGAGCGCGCCCGAACGTCATCATGACGCTGTCGGATTCTCGCGAGGCTCGGATTCTATCGCGAGACTCGGATTCTATATAAGGAGCCGCGCGTCGCCGCCATTTTCACACGTGCATTGAGATTGATAGGGAGAGGACGTGGCTGGCGTCCTCTCCGTTTAGACACTTGATTTACTAATTTTGGGGAGCATTAGGAGTACTCAGTAGTGTACAGTGCAGAGTTTTGCTGATAGTGACCAGTGACCACCACTTTTATTTATAATCCGTTCTCTGCCTGAAAAAAGCGATACACAGCACACAGTGACTCAGTCACATACATACCATATCTGTGTGCACTGCTCAGGCTCAGGCCAGTGTGCTGCATCATCTATATATATTATATATCTGTCTGACTGCTCAGCTCACACAGCTTATAATTGTGGGGGAGACTGGGGAGCACTACTGCAGTGCCAGTTATAGGTTATAGCAGGAGCCAGGAGTACATAATATTATATTAAAATTAAACAGTGCACACTTTTGCTGCAGGAGTGCCACTGCCAGTGTGACTAGTGACCAGTGACCTGACCACCAGTATATAATATTAGTAGTATACTATCTCTTTATCAACCAGTCTATATTAGCAGCAGACACAGTACAGTGCGGTAGTTCACGGCTGTGGCTACCTCTGTGTCGGCACTCGGCAGCCCGTCCATAATTGTATATACCAGTGACCTAACCGTGGTTTTTTTTTCTTTCTTTATACATACATACTAGTTACGAGTATACTATCTCTTTATCAACCAGTCTATATATTAGCAGCAGACACAGTACAGTGCGGTAGTTCACGGCTGTGGCTACCTCTGTGTCGGCACTCGGCAGCCCGTCCATAATTGTATATACCAGTGACCTAACCGTGGTTTTTTTTTCTTTCTTTATACATACATACTAGTTACGAGTATACTATCTCTTTATCAACCAGTCTATATATTAGCAGCAGACACAGTACAGTGCGGTAGTTCACGGCTGTGGCTACCTCTGTGTCGGCACTCGGCAGCCCGTCCATAATTGTATATACCAGTGACCTAACCGTGGTTTTTTTTTCTTTCTTTATACATACATACTAGTTACGAGTATACTATCTCTTTATCAACCAGTCTATATATTAGCAGCAGACACAGTACAGTGCGGTAGTTCACGGCTGTGGCTACCTCTGTGTCGGCACTCGGCAGCCCGTCCATAATTGTATATACCACCTAACCGTGGTTTTTTTTTCTTTCTTTATACATACATACTAGTTACGAGTATACTATCTCTTTATCAACCAGTCTATATATTAGCAGCAGACACAGTACAGTGCGGTAGTTCACGGCTGTGGCTACCTCTGTGTCGGCACTCGGCAGCCCGTCCATAATTGTATATACCAGTGACCTAACCGTGGTTTTTTTTTCTTTCTTTATACATACATACTAGTTACGAGTATACTATCTCTTTATCAACCAGTCTATATATTAGCAGCAGACACAGTACAGTGCGGTAGTTCACGGCTGTGGCTACCTCTGTGTCGGCACTCGGCAGCCCGTCCATAATTGTATATACCACCTAACCGTGTTTTTTTTTTCTTTCTTTATACATACATACTAGTTACGAGTATACTATCTCTTTATCAACCAGTCTATATATTAGCAGCAGACACAGTACAGTGCGGTAGTTCACGGCTGTGGCTACCTCTGTGTCGGCACTCGGCAGCCCGTCCATAATTGTATACTAGTATCCAATCCATCCATCTCCATTGTTTACCTGAGGTGCCTTTTAGTTGTGCCTATTAAAATATGGAGAACAAAAATGTTGAGGTTCCAAAATTAGGGAAAGATCAAGATCCACTTCCACCTCGTGCTGAAGCTGCTGCCACTAGTCATGGCCGAGACGATGAAATGCCAGCAACGTCGTCTGCCAAGGCCGATGCCCAATGGCATAGTACAGAGCATGTCAAAACCAAAACACCAAATATCAGTAAAAAAAGGACTCCAAAACCTAAAATAAAATTGTCGGAGGAGAAGCGTAAACTTGCCAATATGCCATTTACCACACGGAGTGGCAAGGAACGGCTGAGGCCCTGGCCTATGTTCATGGCTAGTGGTTCAGCTTCACATGAGGATGGAAGCACTCAGCCTCTCGCTAGAAAACTGAAAAGACTCAAGCTGGCAAAAGGCAAAGCACCGCAAAGAACTGTGCGTTCTTTGAAATCCCAAATCCACAAGGAGAGTCCAATTGTGTCGGTTGCGATGCCTGACCTTCCCAACACTGGACGTGAAGAGCATGCGCCTTCCACCATTTGCACGCCCCCTGCAAGTGCTGGAAGGAGCACCCGCAGTCCAGTTCCTGATAGTCAGATTGAAGATGTCAGTGTTGAAGTACACCAGGATGAGGAGGATATGGGTGTTGCTGGCGCTGGGGAGGAAATTGACCAGGAGGATTCTGATGGTGAGGTGGTTTGTTTAAGTCAGGCACCCGGGGAGACACCTGTTGTCCGTGGGAGGAATATGGCCGTTGACATGCCAGGTGAAAATACCAAAAAAAATCAGCTCTTCGGTGTGGAGGTATTTCACCAGAAATGCGGACAACAGGTGTCAAGCCGTGTGTTCCCTTTGTCAAGCTGTAATAAGTAGGGGTAAGGACGTTAACCACCTCGGAACATCCTCCCTTATACGTCACCTGCAGCGCATTCATAATAAGTCAGTGACAAGTTCAAAAACTTTGGGTGACAGCGGAAGCAGTCCACTGACCAGTAAATCCCTTCCTCTTGTAACCAAGCTCACGCAAACCACCCCACCAACTCCCTCAGTGTCAATTTCCTCCTTCCCCAGGAATGCCAATAGTCCTGCAGGCCATGTCACTGGCAAGTCTGACGAGTCCTCTCCTGCCTGGGATTCCTCCGATGCATCCTTGCGTGTAACGCCTACTGCTGCTGGCGCTGCTGTTGTTGCAGCTGGGAGTCGATGGTCATCCCAGAGGGGAAGTCGTAAGCCCACTTGTACTACTTCCAGTAAGCAATTGACTGTTCAACAGTCCTTTGCGAGGAAGATGAAATATCACAGCAGTCATCCTACTGCAAAGCGGATAACTGAGTCCTTGACAACTATGTTGGTGTTAGACGTGCGTCCGGTATCCGCCGTTAGTTCACAGGGAACTAGACAATTTATTGAGGCAGTGTGCCCCCGTTACCAAATACCATCTAGGTTCCACTTCTCTAGGCAGGCGATACCGAGAATGTACACGGACGTCAGAAAAAGACTCACCAGTCTCCTAAAAAATGCAGTTGTACCCAATGTCCACTTAACCACGGACATGTGGACAAGTGGAGCAGGGCAGGGTCAGGACTATATGACTGTGACAGCCCACTGGGTAGATGTATGGACTCCCGCCGCAAGAACAGCAGCGGCGGCACCAGTAGCAGCATCTCGCAAACGCCAACTCTTTCCTAGGCAGGCTACGCTTTGTATCACCGCTTTCCAGAATACGCACACAGCTGAAAACCTCTTACGGCAACTGAGGAAGATCATCGCGGAATGGCTTACCCCAATTGGACTCTCCTGTGGATTTGTGGCATCGGACAACGCCAGCAATATTGTGTGTGCATTAAATATGGGCAAATTCCAGCACGTCCCATGTTTTGCACATACCTTGAATTTGGTGGTGCAGAATTTTTTAAAAAACGACAGGGGCGTGCAAGAGATGCTGTCGGTGGCCAGAAAAATTGCGGGACACTTTCGGCGTACAGGCACCACGTACAGAAGACTGGAGCACCACCAAAAACTACTGAACCTGCCCTGCCATCATCTGAAGCAAGAAGTGGTAACGAGGTGGAATTCAACCCTCTATATGCTTCAGAGGTTGGAGGAGCAGCAAAAGGCCATTCAAGCCTATACAATTGAGCACGATATAGGAGATGGAATGCACCTGTCTCAAGTGCAGTGGAGAATGATTTCAACGTTGTGCAAGGTTCTGATGCCCTTTGAACTTGCCACACGTGAAGTCAGTTCAGACACTGCCAGCCTGAGTCAGGTCATTCCCCTCATCAGGCTTTTGCAGAAGAAGCTGGAGGCATTGAAGAAGGAGCTAAAAGGGAGCGATTCCGCTAGGCATGTGGGACTTGTGGATGCAGCCCTTAATTCGCTTAACAAGGATTCACGGGTGGTCAATCTGTTGAAATCAGAGCACTACATTTTGGCCACCGTGCTCGATCCTAGATTTAAAGCCTACCTTGGATCTCTCTTTCTGGCAGACACAGGTCTGCTGGGGTTGAAAGACCTGCTGGTGACAAAATTGTCAAGTCAAGCGGAACGCGACCTGTCAACATCTCCTCCTTCACATTCTCCCGCAACTGGGGGTGCGAGGAAAAGGCTCAGAATTCCGAGCCCACCCGCTGGCGGTGATGCAGGGCAGTCTGGAGCGACTGCTGATGCTGACATCTGGTCCGGACTGAAGGACCTGACAACGATTACGGACATGTCGTCTACTGTCACTGCATATGATTCTCTCAACATTGATAGAATGGTGGAGGATTATATGAGTGACCGCATCCAAGTAGGCACGTCACACAGTCCGTACTTATACTGGCAGGAAAAAGAGGCAATTTGGAGGCCCTTGCACAAACTGGCTTTATTCTACCTAAGTTGCCCTCCCACAAGTGTGTACTCCGAAAGAGTGTTTAGTGCCGCCGCTCACCTTGTCAGCAATCGGCGTACGAGGTTACATCCAGAAAATGTGGAGAAGATGATGTTCATTAAAATGAATTATAATCAATTCCTCCGCGGAGACATTGACCAGCAGCAATTGCCTCCACAAAGTACACAGGGAGCTGAGATGGTGGATTCCAGTGGGGACGAATTGATAATCTGTGAGGAGGGGGATGTACACGGTGATATATCGGAGGGTGAAGATGAGGTGGACATCTTGCCTCTGTAGAGCCAGTTTGTGCAAGGAGAGATTAATTGCTTCTTTTTTGGGGGGGGTCCAAACCAACCCGTCATATCAGTCACAGTCGTGTGGCAGACCCTGTCACTGAAATGATGGGTTGGTTAAAGTGTGCATGTCCTGTTTTGTTTATACAACATAAGGGTGGGTGGGAGGGCCCAAGGATAATTCCATCTTGCACCTCTTTTTTCTTTTCTTTTTCTTTGCATCATGTGCTGATTGGGGAGGGTTTTTTGGAAGGGACATCCTGCGTGACACTGCAGTGCCACTCCTAGATGGGCCCGGTGTTTGTGTCGGCCACTAGGGTCGCTAATCTTACTCACACAGCTACCTCATTGCGCCTCTTTTTTTCTTTGCGTCATGTGCTGTTTGGGGAGGGTTTTTTGGAAGGGACATCCTGCGTGACACTGCAGTGCCACTCCTAGATGTGCCCGGTGTTTGTGTCGGCCACTAGGGTCGCTAATCTTACTCACACAGCTACCTCATTGCGCCTCTTTTTTTCTTTGCGTCATGTGCTGTTTGGGGAGGGTTTTTTGGAAGGGACATCCTGCGTGACACTGCAGTGCCACTCCTAGATGGGCCCGGTGTTTGTGTCGGCCACTAGGGTCGCTAATCTTACTCACACAGTCAGCTACCTCATTGCGCCTCTTTTTTTCTTTGCGTCATGTGCTGTTTGGGGAGGGTTTTTTGGAAGGGCCATCCTGCGTGACACTGCAGTGCCACTCCTAGATGGGCCCGGTGTTTGTGTCGGCCACTAGGGTCGCTAATCTTACTCACACAGCTACCTCATTGCGCCTCTTTTTTTCTTTGCGTCATGTGCTGTTTGGGGAGGGTTTTTTGGAAGGGCCATCCTGCGTGACACTGCAGTGCCACTCCTAGATGGGCCCGGTGTTTGTGTCGGCCACTAGGGTCGCTAATCTTACTCACACAGCTACCTCATTGCGCCTCTTTTTTTCTTTGCGTCATGTGCTGTTTGGGGAGGGTTTTTTGGAAGGGACATCCTGCGTGACACTGCAGTGCCACTCCTAGATGGGCCCGGTGTTTGTGTCGGCCACTAGGGTCGCTTATCTTACTCACACAGCGACCTCGGTGCAAATTTTAGGACTAAAAATAATATTGTGAGGTGTGAGGTATTCAGAATAGACTGAAAATGAGTGTAAATTATGGTTTTTGAGGTTAATAATACTTTGGGATCAAAATGACCCCCAAATTCTATGATTTAAGCTGTTTTTTAGTGTTTTTGGAAAAAAACACCCGAATCCAAAACACACCCGAATCCGACAAAAATAATTCGGTGAGGTTTGCCAAAACGCGTTCGAACCCAAAACACGGCCGCGGAACCGAACCCAAAACCAAAACACAAAACCCGAAAAATTTCAGGCGCTCATCTCTAGCAATGGCACACGCAAGGGGGGTTTCTGGGTACCCAGAAAACCCTCTCTGACAGTCAATATTTATTTTCACAATGGGCGCAAAAGCAACCACCATGTTATTAGGCCTTGAAATGCTAAACACACACACACACACACACACACACACACACACACACACACACACACTTTCAACTCACCTCCATATCTCAAGAACTGTAGTCAAATATGATAGAATACACAAATACCATTTTCAAATTAATTGTAATGCAAAGAAAGCTCATGCCCTATGGGGGTCATTCCGAGTTGATCGCTAGCTGCCGTTGTTCACAGCGCAGCGATCAGGCTAAAAATCTGCATTTCTGCGCATGCGTATGCACCGCAATGCGCATGTGTGACGTACGGGTACAAAGGAATTTGGTGTTTTTCACAGGTTCTACCTAAGTTTTCAGTCGCACTGACGGCCGCAAGAAGACTGACAGGAAGGGGGCGTTTCTGGGAGTCAACTGACCGTTTTCAGGGAGTGTTTGTAAAAATGCAGGCGTGTCTAAAAAAATGCAGGCGTGGCTGGGCGTTCGCTGGGCTGGTGTATGACGTCAAATCCGGACACGTATAGGCTGAAGTGATCGCAAATGCTGAGTAGGTTCAGAGCTACTCTGAAACTGCACAAACTGTATTTGTAGAGCTCTGCTGCACAAGCGTTCGCACTTCTGCTAAGCTAAAATACACTCCCCAGTGGGCGGCGGCATAGCGTTTGCATGGCTGCTAAAACTAGCTAGCGAGCGATCAACTCGGAATGACCCCCTATGTTCTTTGAAATACATAGCAACACCCCATGTTCACACAGTGGCCCTCATTCCGAGTTCGCTCGCAAGCTGCTTTTAGCAGCTTTGCACACGCTAAGCCGCCGCCTACTGGGAGTGAATCTTAGCTTCTCAAAATTGCGAACGAAAGATTAGCAAAATTGCAAATAGACACTTCTTAGCAGTTTCTGAGTAGCTCCACACTTACTCGGCAACTGCGATCAGTTCAGTCAGTTTCGTTCCTGGTTTGACGTCACAAACACTCCCAGCGTTCGCCCAGACACTCCTCCGTTTCTCCAGCCACTCCCGCGTTTTTCCCAGAAACGGTAGCGTTTTTTCGCACACACCCATAAAACGGCCAGTTTCCGCCCAGAAACACCCACTTCCTGTCAATCACATTACGATCACCAGAACGAAGAAAAAACCTCGTAATGCTGTGAGTAAAATACCTAACTGCATAGCAAATTTACTTGGCGCAGTCGCACTGCGGACATTGCGCATGCGCATTAGCGACTAATCGCTCCGTTGCGACAAAAAAATAACGAGCGAACAACTCGGAATGACCACCAGTGTCCTTTACAATATACAGAAAATTTTATTATCCAAAGTAATTGGTTTGAGCAGCAAACCATGTGATCCTAGTTAATTTAAATACATGTAGAGCAACCATAACCTACGTTTTTTTAAAATACACAGCAAGGCTCTTATCTAAAGGTCATACAAATATATAAATGTTCTTGCCCATTATATTCTCTTATATGCACAGCAAGTGATGTACCCCAAATATATCTGCATATGTTATGTTATTATAATAGAAATGCTTACTACAGGCCCAATGTTAACTGTTTGCAGTAGTATATGAGGGTTCGGCTTATTGGTCTGACACCAATCTTCAGTTCCCTCCTCCACACCACAACAGAGAAGCAAGGATTCACATCCAGACATACTGTAGTAAAATACGCACACTGGTGTACAGGTTTACTCTTTATTTGTATAAAACATATACTGAAAAAGGTATAAACTTTAGAAAGGAATATACTTTTCACCACACTTAAAATAAATATTCTTGTGTTACAAGTAAATACTTTTAGAAAAAGATGGTGAACACTGGGGCCCAATCCGCCCGCAATCAGGGGCGCGACCGAGAGTGGTTATATTTAAGATTCTCAATTACGCTCATAAGAATGCTATATGGTTAGCGTCTCGTAAGCTAAGAAACCTCACATGGGAGGACCAAAAGATCCTTATATTCCAGGACTATTCCGCGGAACTTACAAATGCCCATCAGGAGTTCTCGCCATTGTGCTTCCAGCTGATTCGCCAGGGGTAAAAATTTGCCTTACTTTATCCAGCACGTTTGCGACTGTATAGTGGCACCTCACATGTTGACTTCACGTTGGTGGATAATGCCAGGAAGTATCTTGAGGAATTAACCGATAGGGTGGATACCCATTCATCCGTGCAGGATATTCATGACACACTCTGACTCTTCTACCCGGGTGTCTTCTCATTCCTCCTCTACTGCTCCTGCCTAATATGGCTCTGTCCGGATGGTTTGTTTCAGTGGTGTCGGCTGCTGCAGAGATATGGTTTCTTCCACTGCGCGTGATGATAATCCTGTATGTCACTGAGTGCCCTTATGACACTCAAGTTACCTACGCCCTCCCGTGCCTTACACATATACAGCTATTGTGATTATTATATGCCGCCTGTTTGCTCGTCTGAACTGGGATTGCGGTTTTTCTCTACCTAATGCCTTTTTCTCCCTTGTGAGTACAATTACTGTTAACGTTTTTTATGCTCCGGTGGTACTAAGGAGCAACCCTCAATTTTGTCTGTTGTGTTACCCTTTGTTTTTCTACAATGTGGAAGTTGTTATCGCCAAAGGTGCTGCCCGGCCATGGGAGCGCTCCTTGCCCTCAGATGAGATCGGGACCGCTTTTTCTGGTTTTGGCCTGAATTTGGTTTTTGTTGTTTTCTTTGTTGTTGTTTATGTACATTGTTATCCCCCATTGTGTCTCCCTTCCCCACCCTGATCCGAGAAGAGTTCGGTACACCTATATTATTTCTAGATAAGTAATGGCTCTGATTAAGATTGACTCATTGAATGTGGGCGGTATTAACTCTCTGCAAAAGCGGGAAAAAAATCTGCTTTATCTCACCAAACAGAAAATAGATATAGGCGTTTCTCCAGGAGACTCATACCCCTTTTTCACTAGCTCAAAAAACACGGGTAAATGCACGGGGGCGCGCATTTACCCGTGTTTTTTGCAAGTGGAAAAGGGTAAACTCGGATCAAGTGACCCGTGAATCCTACCCGGCTATTTACCTGGGTAGGACACGGGAATGATCCGGGTAGGGTTGTAGTGTAAACGGGAGCCGTGACGATGCGACACGGCTCCCATTTACACTGTATGGAAGGGCGGTGCTGGGAGATCATGTGATCTCCCTGCGCCGCCCCTGCCGCATCACTAGAAGCGTCACCAACCCGGCATATGCCGGGTTGTGACTGCTGATGGGAAAGGGGCCGAGCACGGGTCGCAGCAGGGGGCAGCTCCCGTGTCAGGCTCCCGGCTGCGACCCGTGCTCGTAAGTGGAAAAGGGGTATTACCTTGTTCCTGCGGATGTGCAAAAATTACAGATATTGGGCTGGAAAGACCTACTGTTGGCCTCTTAATTCTAAAAAGAGGGGTGTTGTTATTTTTTTGTGAGGCGCCATATTGCCACGGAACTACTCACATCTGTAATAGACCAGGACGGTAGATTTGTTGTTGGTGAGATAAAGCTGGGTGCTGCCACCTACCTTATATGTAATGTGTATGCTCCTAATGTACCCTCACAACGTTTTTGGGCCCTCATTCCGAGTTGTTCGCTCGCTAGCTGCTTTTAGCAGCATTGCAAACGCTAAGCCGCCGCCCTCTGGGAGTGTATCTTAATTTAGCAGAATAGCGAACGAAAGATTAGCAGATCTGCTACTAAATAATTCCTTGCAGTTTCTGAGTAGCTCCAGACCTACTCCTAGATTGCGATCACCTCAGTCCGTTTAGTTCCTGGTTTGACGTCACAAACACGCCCTGCGTTCGGCCAGCCACTCCCCCGTTTCTCCAGCCACTCCTGCGTTTTTACCTGGCACGCTTGCGTTTTTTAGCACACTCCCTGAAAACGCAGAGTTGCCGCCCAGAAACACCCACTTCCTGTCAATCATACTACAATCGCTCGAGCGTTGAAAAACGTTGCTCGAGCTTGTGTAAATCTCCAAAGTTTTGTGTTAAATTACTTAGTGCATGCGCGCTGTGTACCATGCGCATGCGCATTTCCCACCTAATCGCTGCATTGCGAAAAACGTCAACGAGCGAACAACTCGGAATGACCACCTTTCTCCTCACGTCTGTCTTTTCTCCAACCTTATTCGCACTTACCAATATATGTGATGATTTCAATATGTGCATCTCTTCTCATGTAACCTAGTATTAGGTTAAATAATAGTGTAAATGCAAATATGATTTATAAACTAGGGTATATGAATGTATTAACTTGTATATATTATTTAGAAAGGAAGGAATATGTAATTTGTTGTTGTTGTGTTATGTAAAAAATAAAAGAATATTTAATTAATTAAAGAGAGGGAGGGCGCAATAAGCTAATGCTGTTGTCATTGTACTAGAGAGGTCCCCGTGCCGGTAAATAGGGCCGTGTGCAGAAAGAGGGGGGGCCGTGTGCAAAGGACGGAGACCTGCGCGTGCCGGTAATATAGAAAGACATAGAGTGAGAGGGGTCCACGAGCCGGTAAATAGTGCCGGGTGCAGAGAGGGAATCCGCGAGCAGGTAGTTTAAAGTGCCGGGTGCAGAGAGGGAGTCCGCGAGCGGGCAGATAAAGATATAAATAGGCGCTCCCGTTAGCATAGAGCAGACTGCTGTTCCCCTGGTCAGTGTGGGCACTTGGTCATCCAGAGCGCTGTATGCTGTAAACATACAAGCGGCAGTACTGGATACCGAGTAGCTGCACCAGCACCAGGCTTACCCGTTCCCGAAGGGGGGCGGTGGAGGAGGAGGTAGAGGTGCTGCTGGCAGACAGAGGAGAGCGGCCAGGAGGGCTCCGGGTGTGCCAGCGTGCGGCATTGCAGTGAAGGCAGCAGAAAGGAGCTGAGCGGTCTGGAGAGATGGCCAGAGAGGCTCCAGCTGAGCTGTTGTAAGCCCCGGGAGCGGAAGCCATAGCCGGGAGAGGACGCAGCTCCATAGTAACAGAAGGGAGCCAATTAGATGCGCAGCCTGCACCAGACACAAGGCAGTCCAGAAGCCTATCAGAGGACATCAGGGAGGAGTCGGGGGAGCACTCATCTGCAGCAGCTGCTATAAGGAGGTGTAAGTGACACAATTTATTTACTGCACCTTGCACCGTAGACAGAAATAACAATTGGCTATAGTGAATATTACCATTACAGTAAAGCCATTATAGAGGGAGAGAAGAACTTATTTACCTCCCATTTATATATGTTCAAGACTAGCCAATAGTCTCGGACAGCCTTATCAGCAGGTACTGGAGCCAGATCACACAGAATGTCATAATAGCTGCAGGGAGTTATTGCTAAAAAGGAAACAAAGCATATATACTGAAGTAAAGTGATTTTGGCAAGAGACTTTAACTAAAATATGGACAGAGAATAGTGACTAACTATTGCTGTATTCAGTCTACTCCGTTAAAATTGTATTCCCTCATATCCATGGAAGTAGAATATACAGTAAATTACTATAACTGTCTATAAGTAAACAGCCAGGAAGAAGACAAGTAAGGACTGTTACTTTAACCATTACAGCAATGGAGATCATAATAGTGTATGTTTATATACACACAGGAGATGAAACTGCCTATGTAGTTGAGTAAACATTAGGATATTAGAGAGAAAGACAAGAAAAGAACATTAAAACCACTAAAATTTATAGACGGAAATGAACAATAGGAGAGAGAGAGATATTAAAGCATATTCCAGAGATATTTAAGTCTATATATTTGAAGACTGTAAGCTACTGAAATATTGAGCTGGATGCAACAAACTGGATACTATTTATTGCTAGATGCCAGCACAGTAATTCATAAGACACAGAGGAGATACACTGTTTCTTCTATTTGTACACTCTGCTAAGTTGGCCAGTTGCAGAGTATTGGCAACAAAGTAAGGAAAGAGAGTTAACTTTAATGTAACCAACTATAAAGACTTTACTTTCATATAAAAGACTTTGTTATTACCCAAGGTTAGGGGATAAAAGAGACCTGAATTGAGAGACTGATATATATTAGAATCTAGAATTGCTAATATGCAAAGGTATTTATGGGCCCCAACTTGCGCATGTCTATAAAATTACAGAGTGCCCGGGTCACTCTATTTTTTTAGTAAGGTTATAACCAGATACTTTTTTGTGTATTGCATGCAAATGAATTGTATAGGAGTGTGGGGTAGCTAAAGAATATTATATTATACCTATTGTGTGTATTATATTGATATATGTGTAGGAATGGTTAATACGTTATTAAAAATATAATACTTACCACTTACTGTCTGTTGGACGTTGAATGAAGAGCTGAAAAGAAGAACAGGTACATGAGTTATTTTTGTGATTTACTTATATACATATATCTTTATAGATAAAATAATTATCACATTTACCTATTAGAGAGAAAAGCAGGCATCCCAGGCAGCCTGTTGTTAAAGCAATAGCTTGGGTGGAGGCACATTAGTAGATTGGGTAACCTTATCAGAGATAAAGGAGGGTTACATATTGGAGACAAGTCTGCTGAGATTGAACATAGGAGTAATGGAGAATTTAATAGGAGAGGATATATACACTTGGTGTATGCAAAAAGAAAAAAATCCTAAAAAGTGCATAGGTATAGGCGGGGATTTTTCAGAATTTTCAGATGAGGAAGTTATAAGGACAATTATAGATAAATTGTATGGAGTTAAAAGACCCAGGATTGTGGACAAATGGAGAGGAGAAATAGCAATACTAATAGAAGCTGAAAGGGAGTTAGATCCATGTCTAATACCAATGATGATAATGGCAAATGAAGAAATTGGGAGGCGATGGTATATTATTTGGCCTAAGAGAAAAGATGAGGAAGCTATTAATGCACATATATCTACTTCTGTTGATACATCTGGGAGAGATAATATAAACAATAATATGCAAGGAAATGGTGAAAATGTAGATGGGTCGCAGTTTGAGACTATGGTAGATAGAGTGGTTACTCAATTGGAACGTTGGCACTATGAAGGAAGTTATAGGAGATTAAGGATATTCTCAGGGACAGTGCCTGTACCTTTAGGCGAAGAAACATATGAAGCCTGGAAAGAAGCTGCTGTACAGCAAGCAGAGGAGTGGCAGTGTCCAGACCAAATTAAAAGGCAGAGAGTAGTAGAAAGCCTAAGAGGACCGGCCATGGGAATAATACAGGCAGCTAGACGAAGTAATCCACAGGCAAATCTTGAAACTTATTTTGAGGCTTTAGATTATGCCTACGGCACTTTGGAGGATGTGGGAGATTTAACATCCAGGTTACACCACACTTTCCAGGAGCCTGGAGAGAAGTTAAGTGCATATTTAATTCGAATAGACAAACTCTTATACAAAATTGTAGAAAAGGGTGGGATTAACCGAGATGAAGTAGATAGAAGCAGAATGAAACAGCTACTGAGGGGGGCATTGACAGCTGACTCGGTAGCCCAGAAAATACGATGTTCAGGAATAAGGGAACCCTCCCCCACTTTTAATGAATTATTAAAAGAAATTAAACAAGAAGAAGTACTAATTGAAATGAGAGAAAGAACAGTAAAAAAGGTTAAGGTTGTTCAACCCTCTGTGGAGGTCGATCCCTTTGAGGAAAGAATAGTTAAAATGATAGAGGAGCAGAACAAGAAGCTGGAGCAATTTATGGCATCTCATGAGAATAGAAGTTTAGGAAATTCCTCTCTTAGAAGTAATAACAATACAAATATAAGGGGAATGGGAAGAGGAAATAGCTATAATAATAGAGGAAGAGGATGTTTTAAATGTGGAAGGATAGGACATAGAGCTTATGAATGCAATGTCCTTACTGATGGATCTTCTACACGGGCCTCTACAAATAATCCCAACACTAATAGGGATGTTCTTTCTGGGCAGGGAAACGATCAAGGGAGGACTGTGAACCCCGCACAGTCCCCCTAGAAGTCAGTTATTGTGCAATGGGGAATTCTTGGTGGAACGGAAAAGTGCCTGAGGGATTACTAGGACCTGCACCTGTAGTCCCAGCAGCTATTAACGGGAATAGGTGCAAAGTACTATTAGACAGTGGATCTCAAGTATCAATTATTTTTGAAACATGGTATAATGACCATTTATCTGATGTACCCATAAAACCATTAAGTGGGTTGGTCATATGGGGATTAAGTATTGAAAAGTACCCTTATTTGGGATACGTACAAGTAAATCTTGAGTTTGAAGGGGAAACATACCAGAAGTCGTTGGAAGTACCGTTTATCGCTCTTATATGTCCTGAAATAAAGGGAGGAAGGGATGAATTTCCTGTAATTGTAGGAACAAATACTCAATTGTATCATATATTATCTAATTGGTGTCAGAGAGAAGATGAACGGTGTACAGAGGTAGGACAGGCATTGCCGGTAGGGTTAGCACCACAGGAGAATGTTTCAAATGAAAGAAGAAATGAATTTGACATTTGCTTTCAGGAAAGCGATATTACAAAGGAAGATAAGATTCTTTTGTCTGAGGAATTAGAACGCAGAAAACAAGCATTCTCAATTGGAGAGTGGGATTTAGGAGAAGCAAAGGGGGTAGAACATGGTATAAAATTAAATGATACCAGTCCTTTTAGAGAACGATCCCGTAGGATAGCACCTGCAGATTTTGAAGACATTAGGTTACACTTGAAGGGATTACTGGAGAACCAAATCATCATAGAGTCCCGTAGTCCATACGCTTCCCCGATTGTAATTGCAAGAAAGAAAAATGGAAAAATTCGTATGTGTGTAGATTATAGGACATTAAATTCCCGAACAGCCCCAGATCAATATACAGTTCCTAGAATTGATGAGGCATTAGATTGTTTACAAGGGAGTATGTGGTTCTCTGTGTTAGACCTAAGGAATGGATTCTATCAAATTCCTATGCGTCCTGAGGATAGAGAAAAAACTGCATTCATCTGCCCATTAGGATTTTTTGAGTTCCTAAAAATGCCACAAGGTATAAAGGGAGCCCCGGCAACATTTCAAAGGACTATGGAACGAATTGTTGGAGACATGAACTATAGAGAAGTTATTGTTTACCTGGACGACATAATTGTTTTTGGGAAATCTCTTTCTGAACATAATATCCGTCTTTTAAAAGTATTGGATAGACTGATAGAGGGAGGACTGAAGTTATCAATGGATAAATGCCAGTTGTGCAGGTCTTCAGTTAAATACCTGGGACATATAGTAAGCAGAGAAGGGGTGTCAACCGATCCTGCAAAGGTAGACGCTGTAAAAAATTGGCCCCGTCCTACTAAATTAAAGGAACTCAGATCTTTTCTGGGGTTTTGCGGTTATTACCGTAGATTTGTTCCGAATTATTCTAAAATTTCAAAACCCCTCACTGATTTAACCAAAGGTTATCCTTCAACTAATAGAAGAAAGATAATTCAACCTAGTTCTAAACACTTGTACAAACCAAATGAACTTTTTGGGGGTAGATGGAACTGTGAATGTGAATTAGCATTTCAGACTTTAAAAAGGAAATTAACTGATGCCCCAGTTTTAGCTTATGCTGACCCGACCATTCCATATGTACTTCATACTGATGCTTCCCAAGGAGGAATAGGAGGGGTGTTATATCAGAAGCAACAAGGTGAACTGAGACCTGTGTCTTTTACTAGCAGGGGCTTGTCTATTAGTGAAAGAAACTATCCCACACACAAATTAGAATTTTTAGCTTTAAAGTGGTGTGTGGTGGAGAAATTTCATGACTATTTGTACGGTGTGCCCTTTGAGGTACACACTGACAATAACCCTTTAACGTATATACAAACAACAGCAAAACTCGATGCTACCGGACATAGATGGCTGGCAGCATTGTCCCTGTATGACTTTTCTTTAAAATATAGACCCGGAATTAATAACATCGATGCTGACTCGTTGTCCAGGATCCCAAATCAAGAAAACAATAACAGTGAGGAGGAATGGATTGAAGTACCCATGGGAGATGTGAAAGGGATATGTCACCGAATACAAATTGGAGAAATGATGCCAGGAGAAGGGTTGAGTTTTTTAGGGGCCACTTCTAAAGCTCTTCCATTATCGTATTGTTGGCTAAGTAATTTAGAATTAGAAGGATTGCCAAAACTTAGGAGAGGCCAGATACGGACTGATCAAAGTCGAGATCCTGATATAAAAGATGCAATAGAAAGATTGAAACAAAATTGGAATGTTAATTCACCCTCTGTTTCGAAGGGAGCTAAGTTATTGGAAAGACAAAAGAACAAATTATTCCTAGAAAATGGAATATTATATCGTATATTCAAAGAACCAGGGGAAAGGGAAAAACGACAGTTGGTACTACCTTCAAAGCATAGGACTACAGTAATGAAAGCTTTGCATAATGAACATGGCCATCTAGGATATGATAAAACCATTAAGTTAATTTCTGATAGGTTTTATTGGCCAGGGATGAGGGAAGAAGTAGGGAACTATTGTAGAAATTGTGGAAATTGTGTAATTCGTAAAACAATAACTCGACAAACTGCCCCTTTGGTAAATTTTAAAAGTAGTGGGCCTATGGACTTGGTATGTATGGATTTTTTGTCATTAGAAGTAGAACCAGGAAAGAAATGCCACATATTAGTGATAACTGATCATTTTACCAGATATGCCCAGGCCTATGTAACACCAAATCAAAGGGCAACTACTGTAGCAAACACATTATGGAACAAATTTTTTATCCATTATGGTCTTCCAAACAGACTTCACTCTGACCAAGGTAGAGAGTTCGAAAGTAAACTAATAAAAGAGCTTTGTGCAATTTGTGGAATAACTAAATCAAGGACAACCCCATATCATCCACAAGGGGACCCCCAACCTGAGAGGTTCAACAGAACCTTGTTGGATATGTTGGGAACATTGAATCCTCTTGATAAAAGGTACTGGAAAAGACATACTGACCGTTTAGTACATGCATATAATTGTACACAAAATGAAGCCACAGGGTATTCTCCCTACTACTTAATGTTTGGTCGGGAAGCCAGGCTTCCTATAGATGTATGTATGGGGATATCCACTAGTGACAAACCTGCTATCTCTCACATAAAATACATAAAGAAGTTAAGGGAGGAACTACAGGAGGCTTATGATATAGCTGAATGTGCAGCCAGGAAATTGGGATTAAAAAATAAGACCAGATATGACAGGAGAATACGTGACCATGAGTTAGTTTCGGGGGATCGAGTCTTACTGAGACACCTAGGGACACCTAGAAAGTTTAAAATTTCAAATAGGTGGAGGGAAGATCCTTTCGTGATTGTTGAGAAACTTTCAAACTTACCTGTATACAAGATCAAG
Organism: Pseudophryne corroboree; assembly: GCF_028390025.1. NCBI lineage: Eukaryota > Metazoa > Chordata > Amphibia > Anura > Myobatrachidae > Pseudophryne > Pseudophryne corroboree. The sequence goes on from NC_086455.1 coordinate 69,576,837, forward strand.
CCTGAGTCAGGAGAAAACAGGATACTGACATATCATAGGCAGCATCTATTACCTATAGGGAAAGAAGTTCGGTTAGAAGGGCTTGAATTAAATGATACTACCCGCACAACTAATGAAAGAACGGGAAATAGAAATGCAATACATAATGAATTAAGTATTGTAGATGACATAGATGATGAGTCAGAGATACAAGGGTATTATTATAAGGATGAATGTTTGGGTTTTGACAAATTTACTGATGAACATGTTAATGAGGATCCTTTAGAACATGTGGAAGGTAGAATCCAAGAGTTAAATAATGATAATCCCTGGGAAGAAAATCTGGAATATTGCAATACTGAAAATCAAAGAGTGTCAGATAGCTCTGATAGAGTTTCACATTCTTATAGTGAGTTAGAGGAGGAGCAGGTATGGAATAAGCAAAAAAGGGTGTGTCGCCCTCCTGCTATACTTACTTACGACCAATTAGGAATACCCAGTATAATACCCAGGGCTACACATATGAGTACTGTATCAATGTGGCCATATTTTTAATGATTACTCCGTAAAATTTGAGAAAGGGAGATTTCAAGGTATATATATATGGTGGTGACCCAGCTGATAACTTATACTGGATCACCAGGGGGAGAGTATGTAACCTAGTATTAGGTTAAATAATAGTGTAAATGCAAATATGATTTATAAACTAGGGTATATGAATGTATTAACTTGTATATATTATTTAGAAAGGAAGGAATATGTAATTTGTTGTTGTTGTGTTATGTAAAAAATAAAAGAATATTTAATTAATTAAAGAGAGGGAGGGCGCAATAAGCTAATGCTGTTGTCATTGTACTAGAGAGGTCCCCGTGCCGGTAAATAGGGCCGTGTGCAGAAAGAGGGGGGGCCGTGTGCAAAGGACGGAGACCTGCGCGTGCCGGTAATATAGAAAGACATAGAGTGAGAGGGGTCCACGAGCCGGTAAATAGTGCCGGGTGCAGAGAGGGAATCCGCGAGCAGGTAGTTTAAAGTGCCGGGTGCAGAGAGGGAGTCCGCGAGCGGGCAGATAAAGATATAAATAGGCGCTCCCGTTAGCATAGAGCAGACTGCTGTTCCCCTGGTCAGTGTGGGCACTTGGTCATCCAGAGCGCTGTATGCTGTAAACATACAAGCGGCAGTACTGGATACCGAGTAGCTGCACCAGCACCAGGCTTACCCGTTCCCGAAGGGGGGCGGTGGAGGAGGAGGTAGAGGTGCTGCTGGCAGACAGAGGAGAGCGGCCAGGAGGGCTCCGGGTGTGCCAGCGTGCGGCATTGCAGTGAAGGCAGCAGAAAGGAGCTGAGCGGTCTGGAGAGATGGCCAGAGAGGCTCCAGCTGAGCTGTTGTAAGCCCCGGGAGCGGAAGCCATAGCCGGGAGAGGACGCAGCTCCATAGTAACAGAAGGGAGCCAATTAGATGCGCAGCCTGCACCAGACACAAGGCAGTCCAGAAGCCTATCAGAGGACATCAGGGAGGAGTCGGGGGAGCACTCATCTGCAGCAGCTGCTATAAGGAGGTGTAAGTGACACAATTTATTTACTGCACCTTGCACCGTAGACAGAAATAACAATTGGCTATAGTGAATATTACCATTACAGTAAAGCCATTATAGAGGGAGAGAAGAACTTATTTACCTCCCATTTATATATGTTCAAGACTAGCCAATAGTCTCGGACAGCCTTATCAGCAGGTACTGGAGCCAGATCACACAGAATGTCATAATAGCTGCAGGGAGTTATTGCTAAAAAGGAAACAAAGCATATATACTGAAGTAAAGTGATTTTGGCAAGAGACTTTAACTAAAATATGGACAGAGAATAGTGACTAACTATTGCTGTATTCAGTCTACTCCGTTAAAATTGTATTCCCTCATATCCATGGAAGTAGAATATACAGTAAATTACTATAACTGTCTATAAGTAAACAGCCAGGAAGAAGACAAGTAAGGACTGTTACTTTAACCATTACAGCAATGGAGATCATAATAGTGTATGTTTATATACACACAGGAGATGAAACTGCCTATGTAGTTGAGTAAACATTAGGATATTAGAGAGAAAGACAAGAAAAGAACATTAAAACCACTAAAATTTATAGACGGAAATGAACAATAGGAGAGAGAGAGATATTAAAGCATATTCCAGAGATATTTAAGTCTATATATTTGAAGACTGTAAGCTACTGAAATATTGAGCTGGATGCAACAAACTGGATACTATTTATTGCTAGATGCCAGCACAGTAATTCATAAGACACAGAGGAGATACACTGTTTCTTCTATTTGTACACTCTGCTAAGTTGGCCAGTTGCAGAGTATTGGCAACAAAGTAAGGAAAGAGAGTTAACTTTAATGTAACCAACTATAAAGACTTTACTTTCATATAAAAGACTTTGTTATTACCCAAGGTTAGGGGATAAAAGAGACCTGAATTGAGAGACTGATATATATTAGAATCTAGAATTGCTAATATGCAAAGGTATTTATGGGCCCCAACTTGCGCATGTCTATAAAATTACAGAGTGCCCGGGTCACTCTATTTTTTTAGTAAGGTTATAACCAGATACTTTTTTGTGTATTGCATGCAAATGAATTGTATAGGAGTGTGGGGTAGCTAAAGAATATTATATTATACCTATTGTGTGTATTATATTGATATATGTGTAGGAATGGTTAATACGTTATTAAAAATATAATACTTACCACTTACTGTCTGTTGGACGTTGAATGAAGAGCTGAAAAGAAGAACAGGTACATGAGTTATTTTTGTGATTTACTTATATACATATATCTTTATAGATAAAATAATTATCACATTTACCTATTAGAGAGAAAAGCAGGCATCCCAGGCAGCCTGTTGTTAAAGCAATAGCTTGGGTGGAGGCACATTAGTAGATTGGGTAACCTTATCAGAGATAAAGGAGGGTTACATCTCAATTAGACCAACAGGTCATTACCCGTAAAAAATATCCCCACTATAGCTTTGGTATACCTATGTTAATAGAGCATTTACATTTGCTATATTCTTGGAGGGCTCACCACCAGACTGAGAAATCCTACACGTGTCTTTCAGCCGCCTATGGTACCCTCTCTAGATTAGACTACTTACTAGTATCCTCTTCTTTGTTTCCCAAGGTTGAGGAAGTGGAAATTGCACCTATCTGCCTTTCTGACCATGCGTTGGTTTGCCTAACCTTACACACTATGGTGGATTTGGGTCCCTATATACAATGGCATTACCCATCTTCCTTTTCCACTTCCATTGCCTTCCGGAATCGGGTATTGGCTACTTGGGCTGATTACACGCTGAATAATATTGCGTTTTTAGAAAATGACCCCTCTCTATTCTGGCAGGCCTCCAAGACTGTTATATGGGGCGGGATGTACTAAGCGAAAAATGCGGTAAACCCCCTGTTTACCGCATTTTCCTGATGTACTATCCCCCGGCCGGCAGGTCAGCGCCGCGGCGGGGTTCGCCAGCTTTAGCTGGCGATAGTCCATAGAAGCCTATGGGCTTCTCTCCGCTGCGCTGTGTGAGGGATCTGATCGGATCCATCCCAGCATGCCCTGCGGCCGCCCCCGTCACCCCGCGCATGCGCAGACTGACTTCTGGGGCCGAATCCCGGAAGTCAGGCTGCCGCTGTGCATCGCGGAGGACAGCTCTTATCGGAAGAGCTGTCCTCCGCAATGATGATCGCATATGTTAGTACTTATGCGATCAGCATCGTGGCGCAGGGCGACGATGTACATTAGTACATCCCGCCCCCGGGGTGATATAACGGCATTTGTTCTCTATTATTAGAAAGAAATAGCTGCAAAATATCTTTCGCATCAGTTCTCACTCTCGGAGGCTTATCAGAAATTCTCTTCCTGCTCCTCTCTTGCTCATAAGTCCACTTATCACTATCAGGCGTCTAAACTTCATTTTGAAGCGATACTAAACAATTTGGAAATGACATATTCTTTCTCTAAAGATTAAAGATTTTTAAAATTTGGAAACAAGGTTGGGAAACTCCTTTCGAACTTACTTTGTGGTGAAAACCCGCCTTTGGTAGTCCACCCCTTAAAATTGCCTGATGGCACTGTGACCGGGGATAGTAAATTAATAGTTCCGATCATGGCACAATTTTATACTGACCTCTATGCTAACACTTCCACTACTGTAAGGGAGGACCCTTCCTTTTGGGAAGGCCTGACTGTACCCCAACTCTCCCCTCCGGCTGCAGAAATGCTAATAACCCCAATTACGGAAACTGAGGTCAGAACAGTTATTGGTACAAGTATTATAAGTTACTCGGATCTGCTGTTGTCCCGATCCTGACCGCGGTCTTCAATGCAATCCTGTCTAATTCTTTGATGCCTAAATATTTTAATTCAACAATTATTAAGTTGATTCCAATGTCAGGCAGGGATTTGAGTGACCCAACGTCTTACAGGCCGATTTCTCGCTTAAACCTTGATTATAAGATTCTAACCAAAATCCTAGCCGAACGTTTGAAACAGGTATTACCTTTAATCATACACAATTGATCAATCAGGTTTCATCTCAGGCCGTTACTCGGTTACCAATGTTAGGAGGGTCTTCTCGGCTGTCTATGTAACCTCTCATTTGGTCGATCCCCCTCCTAGAGCTATTCTTTCCTTAGACGCCGAGAAGGCCTTCAACATGGTTTTCTGGGATCACTTGTATGATGCAATGATGCAATTTGGATTCCCTGCCCACTTTATATCTTATATCAGAACCCTATACACCCAACCTATGACCCAGATTTTGTGTAACAGATACCTTTCTGACCTGATACCCATTCAGAGAGGCACTCGACAGGGTTGCCCACTGTCACCTCTGTTCTTTGCTGTGGCACTAGACCCTCTGGACATAGCATTACGAGATACTCCTCTGTATCAAGGAATTCCGATAGGATTGGTTGATCTCCGTGTTGCCATCTTTGCAGATGATATGCTCCTTTTTCTATCCTACCCTGCATATTCTTTACCTGTCATTTTAAACATTATTCACCAATTCAGTTGCTTCTCTGGCTATAAAATCAACATAGAAAAATCTGAGATATTATCACTCTTGCTACTAGCCCCTCTCTGAATACCATTAAAATAGTCTGCTCCTACTTTAAATATCTAGGGATTCACATATCAGCAAATCTCTCTGACTTGTATTCTCTTAACTTTTCTCCTCTTCTTAACCAAATTTCTAAAACGTTGGATGGGTGGCATTCCTTACCTCTTTCCTTACCGGGCAGAGTGGCAGTCATAAAAAATGTGGTTTTTCCAAAATTGTCTTATATCATTCAGATGCTCCAGATACGCTTATCTAACATTGATATAAAATGCTTATATAAGATGTTTCAGTGCTTTATATGGAGGAATGGAAAGCCCTGTATAGCCCGCATCAAACTATAGTCTCCTAAGAAACATGGTGGTTTGAACCTACCTGATTTTCTCCTTTTTAGACATGTGGGTTTTTTTCAGATATGCTTCAGACTGGCTACTTGGAAGGAGCATATATACTTATAATTGCTCTTGACACAGCCATTTGTGCCCCTTACTCCCGTAATGCTTTACTTCACACTCCCAAAGCTCAGATTCCATCACATATTTTTCGGAACCCATTATGTACTGACATATATCTCACCTGGCTGACTGTTAACAAGTTGCTCAATCGTCACCCTGGTCGTACCAAATGCATCTCCCTATGGGGAAACCCCTTATTCAGCCCAGGTATGGAAAATCCTACTCTTCGTGGCCTTTTTCACAAAGGCATACTGACTACGGCTGATGTGTTTGACCGTGGGGGGGGGGGGCAAATGTACACATTTCCCGTCCTAAGAGACAAGTTTGGCTTATCACAGACATCCCTGTTTCCATACCTCCAGATAAAACATTATTTATCTACTCTCGCAGTTTTAGAGCCATTGCCGACAGTTCCAGATTTTATAGATCAGTTGCTGAATTCCTTAACTCACACCACCTACCGCACATGTTTTCTTTATTTACCCCTCCTAGATATTCGCACGCAGGATATATTGGTAGTTGACTCCTGGTCCAAGGACATACCGTCTATCTGATTGAGTGATAATATTTTTTTGCATTATGACAAAACCATTAATGTTTTGGGTTCCCCCTTGCTGCAGGAAGTGCATGCTAAGATGGTACATAGAGCTTACATAACGCAGACACAGCGCACTCATTATATTGCTGAAGCGCAAAAGTGCTACGACCACTGCATCTTTTATACATTATATTTGGGACTGTGAGAAAATTAAACGCTTTTGAAACAAGGTCTTAGCCTATGTTAATGATCTATTTGCCCTTTCTCTGACCTTGAACCCACTCCCTTGCATATTTGCTAATTTCCGACCATGGATGTCCAGAGGTGTTGATGGAAAGGTGATTGTTTTAGTAACGGTGGCAAAGCAAATCATTATGCGTCACTGGATTACGACATCTTCCCCCTCTTTACTAGAAGTTAAAAATATGCTCCTCAAACTATTATATTTTGAAAGACATGCTACACTTCCTGATGTAGAGACAGGGGTGGTCACTTTTTACCGTAAATGGGGACCGTATATATAGATAAACTTGACAATGTCACTTGTTCTAATATATTCACAATATTTGAATCCATTGATTGGTGGTTATTACGAAAATTAATGTCTTCTGATTGAGACTGGGTCAATATCCACAATGTTAATGGAGACCCTTTAGACTGTCCTATTATATGTTTTTATCTTCAAGTGGTATGACCACCACTATATGTACCGTCATATTATACCGCGCCTTGTTGCTAACTCTATTCAACTGGTATTATTTGGTGGACTCTCTCTCGAATCCTTCCTCATCCCTCCTCCCCCCCCAACTTTTTTCCCTGTTATCTATTTGTGTTTTATTCTTTGACTATATGTATATTATTATGTTTCTCCATTGCATAGTGTTTCCTCATTCTGTGATACACTCTTCTCTCATGCCAAATAACCGTTTCTGTTTGCAATGTTTTTGGACATTTGACGCTGAGGTTGACTATTCTCTATGATTGGCATTGTTATTGATTCTCTTTTGTCATTGCTGAGCACTGTACTTTGTTATGGTTCAATGTCCTTGCTGGAAAAATCTCAATAAATATATAAAAACAATCTCGAACCCGCGCTCCAAAACAATGGTGCTGCAGCGCCTGCTGGAATGGTCACCTCCACTCCAAAGAGTCCACAATAAAAGTTCACAGTTTGCAGACGCGTGCTCCTTCTGGAATAACTCTGGATATATAACCACTGGGAATCTTCCAACAGTCCTTTGGTCTTAAGATCAAATATAATTCGTCTCCGGAATATTATCTCCCCATGTCCATATCCCTCAAACAAAACAGAGGTGTATGTACCAAAATACGTTGGGTGTCATAAGATGCCCACCCAATAGCACTTGTATAACGTAACTCAGGTACCTAGGTGTCCTAGACACCACCAACGCGTTTCTGCTCCTGAGAGCCTTTTTCATGAACGCATTTCTAGAGAAAACAGATGCACAAATGTCCTTTCTTAATGGTCTGGTGTCTAGAGTACACAATCCGCACCCTCCACACCCTTATCCAGTGTATACTTCTCACTATTCTGAGGGCCATTTTTCCAACTACCAGCATCATAGCAGAGGCATGCAGTTTATGGAAACAACCCCCTCAAATCCACCTACTGCTACTCCACATAATAGTCCAGATGGCACAGGGAATACTTCTCACTATGGCGCAGTGCCTAGTTATCTAGATGGCACAGCAAATAATTTTTCACACGCCCCTGCACGTAGCAGTCCTGATGTTACAGTGCATAGCAGTCCACATGCCACTGTGCATGTTAGTCCAGATGGCATGGGTAATAATACTACACATGGCACTGTGTATACTTATCCAGATGGCACAGGGAATAATACTCCACATGGCACTGAACATAATTATCCAGATGGTACTACTCATAACCGTCCACTGGGCGGCACTTCTTACAGACAGTTGTAAATACTTTTTTCTTATTCTTTGATGTTTTTGCAAATGTTCCTGTGTATTCAGCACTTTACAGGACTGTCAAGTGTCCGGCCCATACCTGCCCATTACCTCAGCCACTTCTCCAGATAGGGGTGTAAGTTACGCTAAATGTACAAGCATTATGCCCTCTATTTATGTGCCTACAGTTGCAAATACCCTTTATCCTTTTTCTTCTTTGATGTTTTTGCAAATGTTCATGTGTATTCAGCACTTTACAGGCCTGTCAATTATCCGGCCCATACCTGGCCATTTACACAAATTATGCATTCTATTTATTTGTCTAATGTCTACACACATTATGGCCTATTTATGTTCAAAAATGTAGGAAGCATTTTAAACTGAAAAGATGTTATATTTTAAAAGATACATGTGAGGTAACATGTACATAACTTTTTTGAAACAATAAAACCAAAACGTTTTGAAATAAAAAATAAAAAAAAATGTTTGCCAACATATCTGTGTCCTCTACTGTGTCATAGTAGTTAAGTTAGCAGTGAGGGTGTTACATATTTCCTCAGCACTGCCACTACTTATCTCCCCCTCGTAGGCTGCTTCTGCTTCTTCTACCGGAGTATCGCACAGTTCAGTGTCTACAACATTCCACTCTGGCAAAAAGTGTTCCTTCTGTAACTTGCAAAAGTTGTGCAGGATACAGCAAGCAGCAACCACATCCGGCACCAGGGTGATGGCAACGTCATTGCGCTGTAGTAGACACCGCCAGCACCCCTTCAGTCTCCCAAAAGCATTCTCCACCACCATCCTGGCCGAGCTGAGAGTGTGGGTGAAATGCACTTGTTCCGGAGAGAGTGGGAGATGCTGTGTGAAGCCCTTGATCAGCCAACGCCTCAAACGGTATGCCGCATCTCCAATAAGGTGCACCGGGATCTCCACCCCATCAACAAACTTTGATTTCTGTTATGGGAAATAAAAATTAATACATAGTAAAGGTGACATACATAATGTTCAGGAAAGTACAGGGAATAATTATGGAATACCAACAATCTAATCCTGACATGGGTGAGATCAGTGCCGTAACTAGGCATTTTAGCGCTGTGTGCAAGAACTGACATTGGCGCCCCCCCCCCCCCCATACAAGATAGGCGCAGTGCGCGCCGTAGGCGCGCGAAAAATATATAGGGGCGTGGCTTCACGGGAAGGGACGTGGCAACAAAATAATAGCAATTCACACTACGGTGCACAGTAGTCTCCATTATTCAAATTACGCTGCACAGTAGCGCCACTACACCAGGTAGAGCCCCTTTTATACATTACAATAGACAGCGTCCCCCTTTTTACACATTGCGGCAGCCAGTCCCCCTTTTTACACATTGCGGCAGCCAGTCCCCCTTTTTACACATTGCGGCAGCCAGGACCCCTTTTTACACATTACGGCAGCCAGTCCCCCTTTTTACACATTGCGGCAGCCAGTCCCACTTTTTACACATTGCGGCAGCCAGGACCCCTTTTTACACATTACGGAAGCCAGTCCCCCTTTTTACACATTGCGGCAGCCAGGACCCCTTTTTACACATTGCGGCAGCCAGACCCCTTTTTACACATTGCGGCAGCCAGGACCACTTTTTACACATTGCGGCAGCCAGGACCACTTTTTACACATTGCGGCAGACGGGACCCCTTTTTACGCATTGCGGCAGATGGGACCCCTTTTTACGCATTGCGGCAGCCAGTCCCCCTTTTTACACATTGCGGCAGACGGGACCCCTTTTTACACATTGCGGCAGACGGGACCCCTTTTTACACATTGCGGCAGATGGGACCCCTTTTTACACATTGCGGCAGATGGGACCCCTTTTTACGCATTGCGGCAGATGGGACCCCTTTTTACACATTGCGGCAGATGGGACCCCTTTTTACACATTGCGGCAGACGGGACCCCTTTTTACACATTGCGGCAGATGGGACCCCTTTTTACACATTGCAGCAGATGGGACCCCTTTTTACACATTGCAGCAGATGGCACCCCTTTTTACACATTGCAGCAGATGGGACCCCTTTTTACACATTGCGGCAGATGGGACCCCTTTTTACACATTGCGGCAGATGGGACCCCTTTTTACACATTGCGGCAGATGGGACCCCTTTTTACACATTGCAGCAGATGGAACCCCTTTTTACACATTGCAGGAGAGAGAGAGAGAGAGAGAGAGAGAGAGACATACGGTGCACAGTAGTCTCCATTATTCAAATTACGCTGCACAGTAGCGCCACTACACCAGGTAGAGCCCCTTTTATACATTACAATAGACAGCGTCCCCCTTTTTACACATTGCGGCAGCCAGTCCCCCTTTTTACACATTGCGGCAGCCAGTCCCCCTTTTTACACATTGCGGCAGCCAGGACCCCTTTTTACACATTACGGCAGCCAGTCCCCCTTTTTACACATTGCGGCAGCCAGTCCCACTTTTTACACATTGCGGCAGCCAGGACCCCTTTTTACACATTACGGAAGCCAGTCCCACTTTTTACACATTGCGGCAGCCAGGACCCCTTTTTACACATTGCGGCAGCCAGACCCCTTTTTACACATTGCGGCAGCCAGGACCACTTTTTACACATTGCGGCAGCCAGGACCACTTTTTACACATTGCGGCAGACGGGACCCCTTTTTACGCATTGCGGCAGATGGGACCCCTTTTTACGCATTGCGGCAGTCAGTCCCCCTTTTTACACATTGCGGCAGACGGGACCCCTTTTTACACATTGCGGCAGACGGGACCCCTTTTTACACATTGCGGCAGATGGGACCCCTTTTTACACATTGCGGCAGATGGGACCCCTTTTTACGCATTGCGGCAGATGGGACCCCTTTTTACACATTGCGGCAGATGGGACCCCTTTTTACACATTGCGGCAGACGGGACCCCTTTTTACACATTGCGGCAGATGGGACCCCTTTTTACACATTGCAGCAGATGGGACCCCTTTTTACACATTGCAGCAGATGGCACCCCTTTTTACACATTGCAGCAGATGGGACCCCTTTTTACACATTGCGGCAGATGGGACCCCTTTTTACACATTGCGGCAGATGGGACCCCTTTTTACACATTGCAGCAGATGGAACCCCTTTTTACACATTGCAGGAGAGAGAGAGAGAGAGAGAGAGAGAGAGAGACATACTTACCTTCTCCCCGCTGACAGGCTTCACGTGCAGCTTCCTCTCCGTGCAGTGTGAAGTCAGTTGAGAAGGAGGAGGAGTGAGGGGGGAGCAGAGAGCCGCAGCAGTGCTATTTGATTGGTAGTAAGCGCTGCTGCAGCATCCCCCTCTCCTTCTGTATTGGCTGCCTGGCGCTGCTGTGGATGCATCCCAGCATCCACTGCAGCGCCAGGCAGCCAATACAGAAGGAGAGGGGGATGCTGCAGCAGCGCTTACTACCAATCAAATAGCGCTGCTGCGGCTCTCTGCTCCCCCTCCCTCCTCCTCCACTGCCCGGCGCTCCTGTCTTCTCTCCTCCAGCGCGGCGCACGGCGCAGTCACAGAGGCGGCATGTAATGAGTCAATTTGACTCATTACATGCCGCTGGCCGTGCGCCCCCAGGGCAACTGCGCTGTGTGCCAAGCCCCCTTGGCACACACGTAGTTACGGCCCTGGGTGAGATAAGTATCCTAAACCCTCCCACCCCTCCCCTACCGACTAACCCTCCCTTTCCGCAGCCTAACCCTAGCCTAAACTTGTGAGCCTTCAGCTGTTGTGGAATGCCATGCCCTGCCACAGTTGCAGCACCCCCAAACTGAAAATTTGTTGCAGGGGCATGCTGGGAGGTTTAGTTCCACAGCAGCTATATTTTGACGCACCTGCTACACAACGTAAGAGGCCGGCCCTATACTATAATTGCAATCTATTGTATTATGATTCTGCTGTGAAAAATATAATCCATCAAAAGAGATATATTTACCTCTCTCGGGAACAACCAGCCATGTTGGTTCTCCTCTGCAATCTGGAACAATTCAGAGTTGCCAAGTACCCGGGAGTCGTGAGCATGACCCGGCCAGCCAATGAAGACATCTGGGAAACTGAATAGTATACGTTTTAGCTGTGTTTAACAATACACATCATGCGCCCAGCATATAACTCACATTAACACACCATACTACTTACTAATACTTATGGTCCACTACAGCCTGGAGGATGATGGAGTGTCATCCTTTTCGGTTGTAGTAATCGGCTGGGTTGTCTCTGGGGGCAATAGTGGGTATGTGGGTCCCATCTATGGCTCCAGCACACTGGGGATATTTACGTTTCTGGAAACCTTTGATGGTATCATCCAGCCGGGCACCTTGCGGTAAGGAGATGAAGCGGTGGTAAAGGGTTTCCAGCAATGCCTGGGTCACTTTCTGCACTAGCACACACACCGTCGATATGCCAACACCAAACAAGCAGGCGACGGAGCGGTATTCACCCGGGGGTTGCATACCACCACAACATAATCGCCAGTCTCCTGCACGGCTCGATGGTCTTGTGGTAGTTGGTGTTTCCCCTGGTGAGTGCTGGAGTGAGAAGTTCCAGCAGGTAGTAAAACATAGCACGCGACATCCGAAAGTGTGCCATCCACTGCTCTGGCTGATAAGCTTCCACGGTCGCCCAGAAAGCTTGTCCATGCCTGCGGTCCCTGGCCCACAACGATTGATTTGTTGAGCCGGTAAATCTCAGGGTAGACATAATGCTGCCCAAAATCAGGGCTCTCCTCCTGTGCAAATACCGGCGTCGAGTATTAGCCCTCTCCGCCAGAAATTGCTCCCTTCTCCTCTTGGCATAAGACTGTGCCAGGTAGCACAGTGCTAGCAACTGCATCAGGCTTCCATTTGCTGTGTGAAACAGCAAAAAACAGCAAGAAGCCAGGAACTCTGGACTACTCAGCAGTAACTCGTCGGCCATGGTTAATGCAATGCTGTGATCAGTCACCGCCCACTTTTCATGACCTCATCTCTGTGTGCCATAAAAACAGTCCATTTCTTATGACACACAAGTCTATAGCAGGGCTGACACGGGTTCTGTCTGAAAGGGGCTGACCCGGGAATTATCTGGGTTAAATGTGCTGTGTGAAAGGGGGTAAGGGACTGTAACCCGGGTTTTTCCCAGTTTCACAAAACCGGGAAAAATCCGGGTTTTTTGAGATTTTTCTGTCTGAAAGTGGTAATAGCCTGACTTAAAGTTAGGAGCAAATAAAAAGCAAAAAGAAAAAGAAAAAAAGGAGTAGTTTGCACCTTTGTAAAATAATGTTGCACTGCGGGTGGGGCAGATTTAATTCTTAATTCTTGCTGCAGTACTTATTCTTATTCTCTATATGCATGGAAATTTACTTTTTAAAAAGAATAAATATATATATATATATATATATATATATATATATAATATATGCACAGCGGTGCAACACTCCAAACGTATTAAAAATCGTGCTGTTACAGGCATACTATAGTTATGGCAAAACTACAGTATGCCTGTAACTGCGTAATTTTTAAGACGCTTGGAGTGCTGCACCACTGTGCATAGTGTTCATTTATTCGTGCGGGCACCCAGCACAAAACGGATTAAGCAGAGGGAGAGCATATATGTGTGTGTGTATATATATATATATATATATATATAAAAAAGAAAGGGATGGGGGGTAGCGACCAATGGTGTCTATAAATAATTACAAGATATTTAAAAAATATATAAACATTTATTTAAAAATAATTGTAAACATTTTTAACAAACTTTTTCTAAAAAATGGGATAAAAGGCATATACACATATACATAAAATAATAAAGTGCAAAAGTATTAAAGTGCTTATCTGAGTCAGAGGTCACTTAGATGTCCAACGCGTTTCGTCACACAGACTTCCTCAAAAATTTGCCCTACACATTTTACACATTTTCACATGATATTTAAGTATATCTTTACCCTGGATCTCGGTATAAAGTTCACTACTGGATGAATTACTTATTCTAAGTTTATCTTCTATCAACTCAGGAGTACAGGAAGTGAGGTCATAACTAATGGACATTAGGAATCACCCCTCTCTGGTATAAATAGGACCTCCAGACTCACTGTTGTTATCCCCATGATGAAGTCCAACCATTGACGGACGAAACGCGTCGGGACGCTTTGCAGATATCCAATTTATGGACAGATAAGCTTTATATGTTTTTATTTCTTGTACGTGTGTCATTCAGCCATTCTTATATTATTGTATTAAATTTATGTTTTTAAATTTTACACTGATGTGGCTAAGAAATATTTACTAATGGGAACTTGCTAAATCCCTAATGATGCCGCTCTGATCCAGACAGTGTATATGCGATATGTTTTATGAATGGTACACACTATGTTTTGCTTTGTTTTTATTTCCATGTACTGAATCCAAATGAAGGATGACAGATCATTGCATATCTAAATCAGATAAGTGATCAAGTCAAACCTACCACCTCACCTATCCGTGTTCACCTTTTATATATTTTTAAAAAACACATTTTGGCGCTTGTGTTCTCCTCTTCTTATTTATATATATATATATATATATATATATATATATATATATACACATATAAAATTGGTGTTAGTGTATTAATAAAAATGTTGTAATTGTGTTTATATATATATATATATATATATATATACAATTACATAATTTTTATTAATACATTAACAGCAGTAGTTATATTTAAAATTAATCTGTTAGAATCTGTTTGGTCGCTAGGGGCAAAACCTCTGCTTTTCCTTTTTAGAAGTTTCTCCCTTGTACACGTTATAAAACTTACCCTACTAATGCTGTCTGTCTCCCTGCAGCGCTGTATAACTGGTGATTTGGTGCAGCCATAGAAAGAGAAGAAACCACTAAACAAAATTAAATACAGTTTAAATAATAATAATAATAATAATAAAAAATATTTAAAAAAAAAACATTTAAATGTAGTATCACCCAAACCAATAAGACTATTGATGTACAGGATGGTGATGTATCAGATGAGAGGTGATTGTATCAAATCTACAAGTTGATAATGTCTCTGGCTGGGACCACATGTTTACACAATAGGTTCTAACAGCTCATTAACACCTGAACTTGTGAATGTTTACTGAGCAGTAACTCTGCCCACATCACTGTCTGACACAGGAGAAAAGCGCAGAGCTGGTTTATTGCTCGGTTTATTCACATTAAGAAGAGCTGGTGCTTCCCAGGTTTTGTCAGCATTACAACAAGAGTATGTAGAAAGCCTCAAGCTGTGCCAGTCACCCAGCTTCAAACATTCATTGTGTATTATTCACAACATAAAAGATGAGATTGCCCAAATTGCCAAATTTCTGCCTGCTCGGGCACACAGATACGTGTATGAATATATTGTCAGTGCTCACTAACATTTCAGGCAGACACTTCACATTTATCCCCTTAAGCAGGCCATACACTGCAGACCCTCTGGCAAAATGACTGTTCTGAACGATTATTGGTCAGTGTATGGACTTAAGGCCTGATTCAGAGAGGAAAGCCCCACGCTTATCAGGAATCTGTGGTGGCACAAGCTCCGTTCTGCACTTGCATCGTCACCCTTAGTTCCACCCTTCCGCTACCTGATTGACAGGCAGCGGCATTGAGGGGGGTGGGCAGGGGTTGGAGGGAGCGCTGAATTTCTGAAAGCTGGGGCATGTCGCCCCCATTTTCTGGCATGGGAGAGCCAAGTGTCTGTGTGTCACCTTTCAGACTTCCTGGCCTTGCAGCCCCCGGTTCCATTGGCCAGCTGCACATGCTATGGCTTACTTAGCTTGCCGTCTGCATGGAACTTCGTGACCAATGGTCGTGATGTTGGATCCCAGCTTGTGACATCGGTCTCAGTGCTGGGATCACAATTACACACAGGAGGCGTCTCTTCTGCTGAGACATCTCCTGCATGCCCCTCCGATAGATCGGATGGAAATTCAGTGCTTCTTGCCTGCGTAATTGATATTCCATCCATCTCGGAATCTGGCCCTTAGACTGTTGTTATTATCTTTATTTATATGGTGCCACATGGGTTCCTCAGTGCCTAACCAACTACATAAACAAATGAGCAAAACAAGAAAAACAGCGACTAAGAGTACAAGACAATGGGTTCAGTATGGTATGCCGGCGGTCGGGCCTTTTCGGCGACCAGCATACTGGCGCCGGGAGCTCGACCGGCGGCTTACCGACAGTGTGGCGAGCGCAAATGAGCCCCTTGCGGGCACGGTGGCGCGCTAGGCGCGCCACGCTGTTTTATTCTCTCTCCAGGGGGGTCGTGGACCCCCACGAGGGAGAATAAGTGTCGGTATGCCGGCTGTCGGGATTCCGGCGCCGGTATACTGTGCGCCGGGATCCTGTCAGTCGTCATACTGAAGACCACCCCAAGACAATATAGGACAAGTACATGGTATATAAACATTTCTGCATCAGCGGACATGACACTGAAATTAGCATCAGGGTGGCAGAAACCGAGAGCTAAGTGCTGGTGTAGAGAGTATAGAGTAGGAGACAGTCTAAGTAAGAGAAGAAAAAGCACATGAGGGAAGAGGGCCCTGCTCGTGAGAGCTTACATTCTAAAGGGGAGGAGCAGACAGACAGGGGTGATACAGATAAGGGAAGGGAAGAAGTGAGCATGTAACAGGGTTAGGAGGAGGATGAGAGTTGACAGGGATTGGTGAAGAAGTTGGTCTTGAGGGCCTGTTTGAAGGTTTGTAGAGAGGTGGAGAGTCTGATAGGGAGAGGTAGAGAATTCCAGAGATAGGGAACAGCACGTGCAAAATCTTGGAGGCAGGAGTGGGAAAAACAATAAACATCTACATCTTAAAAAGAGCTGAAAATCAGTCTAAATCATTTGTTTTGGTAAGCAAGCCTCTCCGTTCTTCCAGACTGTCTTTCAGCCAACTTCAGGTTGTGAATGGAGATTGCAGTGTACAAAGATGCTCCGATTATCAGCCCACCGCTCCTCCCCTCGGCCATCCGCCAAATTGTCGGCACTGACCCCGCAGTATATGGTCAAGTTTGCTTTCTCTTGTGATATGAATTTGGGATCTAAAGATGGCCACCCACAACAATCTGAATACTCAATCAAATCATTGAAATTCTTTATTATAAAATTACTGAAGAACTGACATGTGTGTACAAACATTTAGTAAAAATTGCACACTTGTGCTATGATCTTAGCCCATAATTAAAGGCCTCTGCTAGGATCATGGTGATAAAGTAGAAGGGATGAGATAAAATTATAAAGATGAGCAACGTATATTGGGGGTCATTCCGGCCCGTTCGCACGCAGCAGTTTGTCGCTGCTTTGCGAACGGGTCCGGAATGCGCATGCACGGCTGACTGGGGTTGCTGGGTTACGTCGCATCCTACAAAGGAAGCGGTCGCAGAGCCGACCGCAAAGAAGATTGACAAAAAGAAGGCGTTCCTGGGCGGATCCGGACCGTTGGCTGCCGTTTTCGGGGAGTGGTAAGAAAAACGCAGGCATGTCCATGAGAAAGGAGGGCGGATGTCTGACGTCAAAGCCGGCTCAAGCATTGCAGAGATCGTCGCACAGGGTAAGTAGGTATAGGCCTAGTCTTCTTTTGCTTGAAATTTTTTAGCTTAGCAGGGCTGCACAAGCGTTCGCAGCCCTGCTAAGCTAAAAAAATACACTCCCCCATAGGCGTGGACTAGTTGATTGCAGCAGCAGCAAAAAGTTGCTGGCTGCGATCAACTCGGAATGACCACCTTAGAGTTGCTATATTTTCCACCAAAGCGCTATAGTAACCAACTGGTTAAAAAAAAAAAAAGTTTTAGCCAAAGAGGCATGTTGACTCCACATTTGACTTTCCAAACAATATGACTGATGAGTTCTGCTTTTTGTGTTACTTTTATACTATTTGGCATAACTTGCCACAAATTGTGCCGATGATAGACAAGATTCAGACCTTTGTTACGTAGAACTACATGGTGTGGCGCATAGATTGTAGCTGGAATTCTGGATGTCTGCAGTTCTTTCATCTTTGTGTTTGTTGGAATATTCCAGCTCTTGTGTACACTTCTGCCAAACAAACTGTAATGCATTACTTACCTGTCACTAGCATCACTTAGGAGGTGCCAGCTGCATCGCGTGACCAATTGCAATGCCAAGCCTGCTGAATAATCACACCTCTGATGCACCATAAAGCACAGTTATGCAGGGCTCATTTATGAGTCCCAAAGGGACACCAGAACAGCCTCCTGGGGACCCCACAGTTGTCACAAACACAGTGTAGAACAGAAAGTAAACAGAACTCGGATGTATGACCATTAAATTGCAGTGTTTATTGCACAGCAATAGGAAGAGGAATAAATGTCAGTTTATTCAGCTACTTATCTTTCACTGATTTATATTAGTTTCTGAAATTCCACTTATGCTGACTGGGAGCTGCCATGATAATTCCTGGAAACGTTGGCAGTAGGGTTCCGGATATAATGAAAGCAAGCAAAGATCTATGGATTATCCAAAGATCACTGTTAACGTGCTTGGGCCACGAGCCACGTGTGTATGATGCAGGAAAACAAATAAAAAAAAATTCCGTAACTTTTTAATTTAAATTAAAACATTTTTTTAAACTCTCTCTGCCGCCGTCTACATTCTGCAGCCTGAGGCAAGGCCTCTCCTTATGGTATACATGCTCCAGATTAAAATGCACAGCTGAGCAGTGGGACTCGTTAAATAACACCATACAATGTTTTAAGTATGGATTAGCAGAAAAATGTATGCAGGTGGGAGAATTGCGTAAAACTCTCAGTATCTTGTATCCCCTTCGCACCTCTCAGTGTTACCTGGTGACTGTGACAGAGTCATTATATGATCATTTCCTGAAACTCCGGCTATGTAACAAGTACCTCCAAACCTGCTGTGTCTCAGGACAGAGATGTATATTGGTCAATGAAGCATGGACTATGTGTATTGAATCAGAAGTTGGGTGGTATTATGTGGCTATAGAGCGATTACAATAAGAGAACACCATTTAAATCACAGACTTTTTAGCCAATGGTCCACTTACTGGCCACATTACCCAGAAGCCTCTTGTCCTGACATACAGAATAAACAGTGGTCTTTACCTTTTCAAAACACAACTACATCAGAGAACAGATGAACAATAAAGTTCTTACAACATCAACATTGTGTTGGAAGAAGTGCAGCCTAAGAGCCTGGGCTCCCTTATAACTCTGCAGAAATAGGCAACACTTTGTCTGTTGTACCATTAATCTAGATCTGCCCAAAAGAACAATTATATGAAACACATGACTGATGTCAACATAGTTGGAAGCAGGAAACGTGCAGTTAGGAGACAGATATAACATAAGTGGGTGAGAGGAGGGGAGCAGCCTGGGGGTAATAAGGTAGATATTAGGATGAATAATTGGATTTATTATAACATAAGGGAGGAAGAAAAATGGGGGAGATGATGGTAAAATTATCAGTGAAAAGGGCGATGGGGTGAGATGAGGAGCATCTATAGAGTGTAAGCTTACAAGCAGGTCCCGCTTACTTCTTTTTTCTTGTTACCCGGTCTTGTTTGATTACTCCTTTATTACTGTTTGGATTCCAATTGTAAAGTGCATTACGCTGGTGCTATACAAGTAACTGTTAATAAATAAATTACGAATGCTAAGTTTTGCATATATGATAGCCCAGATCAGTGACTCTGGGCCTGTGTGTATAGCGCAGGGCGTGGCTAGGAGCTCTCATTGGGTTAGCAGCAGGTCTATCATACCCAGTCCACAGCTGATTGGGCGAGAAACGCCCTCCCACACAGGTTATAGCCAATGGGAGGTACTGCTCTTTGGCTGCTGTGTGTTCACAGCTGTGAACAGCTGTGGTCACAGAGCATGATTTACAATGGGGCTGATGAAGCTGCAGCTTCAGGTCCACACCCCAAAATAGGCCCACTGCATCTGCAGCAACATACCCTCCAACAATTTACACATAAAAATCGCTACAAATTTGAAAAAGGGGGCGTGACCATGGGCACAGTGGAGTGGCCACGACCCTTTTCCTATAATTTCAATGGAAGTTTGGAAAGCCAAAAATCGGTACAGAATATAAAAAAAAAGTACTGTACCTGCCAAAAAGGTCCAGCTGGAGGGTATGCCACTGCATCTGCAGCAAGTCTCTGCACTGTAGATAGGGGGACAAAAATCCTTTTACTACAGCGTCCTATGTCCTGCTGCCAGTCCGCCTGCCCCCTCTGGCATCAACAATCCCCACTCCCTAGCCGCGGCGCAAGTGGAACAAAAGCTGCTGCGGCCACTGGCATAGATGTGTATGAAAACAGCGCAGTGGAAGGCTTTCATAGCCCTCCCTGCACCGCATACTCTCTGAGCCCCGGAGCCTCCACTGCGCATGATGTCACAGACGTGCCTCCCTGCCACAGCCACGCCCAGATCCCCAGAGGCCCTGACTCCGCAACACAGCACCTGGGCTGCCGGCCTGGAAGCCCCGAGATGGTTAATGGAACGGATGGACTGGGTGAAATCACGGAGGGTAATGTCTGGACACTGAATCAATGTAAAAGGTGACAGTGCTGTGCAGTGCAGTTGGTGTGCTCTGACACTGCACAGCACTCTCACCTTTTACATTGATTCAGTGAGTCAGTCAGTTCTACCAGCCAGTCACTATTGTTAGCGCCGGTGTTCCAATGCGCTGCATTACAGGGAAGTAGACGCACTTAATAAACTACAGCTCCAGCAGCCTTTAGCGCCGAAGCATTCCGGCGCTAAGGGCTGCTGGGAGCTGTAGTTTACTGAGTGCATCTTCTTCCATGTAATGTGGCGCGTTGGGACACCGGCACAAACAATAGTGACTGGCTGCTTGGCTGCTGTGCGAGTTTCTGGGAGAGCCACTGCCAAAGGGAGGAGAAGCAGGAGAAGCATTACCCGCCCCTCCCCCACTCGCAGTACCTCCAGCCCCATCCGCAGCACTCCCACCCACCCCCCCTCCACCACCCGTGGTGACTCCAAACCCCCTCCCCTCCCTAATCAGATGACCTTTGTGCATCTGTGCATGCGCCCGCTCTGTACAGCGGGATCAGAGGATGCACAATGGTCATCTGATTCCGATGTACAGAACGGGCGCATGCGCAAAACAGAGCCGCGGAAGTGGGGCGGATGTGACGTCACACGCTGCCTGGACAGAAGTCCGTGGCTTTAACACTTTTAACCATTTAACCATTTAAAATATTTTATAACATTGATTCTGTGTCCTCTACCCAGCGATTCTCCTCACTATCAGTTACCTGGGGGAGACTTATGTATATTAATGATTTTTTATCAATTTTAACGTCTCCTCACCTTTGAACCAGTAATTGACAGGAAGTGATGTAGTAGCCACTTCCTAATTAGGATAGGTATATATATATATATATATATATATATTTATAACCAAAGGAAATTTCCGGCACTCCAATGATACCAATAAACTGTGCTGCGGTGCCCTCCTAGTTAGCTTAGCATAAGCCAACAATATACAGACGGATGTGTGGCGGCACTCACGCAGGCTGACTCAAATAGAAAAGTTTCTCTTTATTGCCGACATGTTTCGGGGAATCTCCCCGTCCTCAGGGCTTGACAAACAAGGTGTGAGACAAACTAAACATTTATACAATACACAGACAAAAAACATTACTATCGTAGTAATCTGATACCGAGGGGTTTTAGGATTGCTAACTCGCCGACGATTGGCCGCTATAACGCCCAATTTTGTCGTCGGTGGGTAGCAATCTTAAATAAGTGCTCCATGGACTTAATCTTACTGGTGGTGGAGGAGTCTACCAGAGTGTTGGGTCTTGTGAAGGAGCAGATCCAGGCCTTTGAGCAACAACATAAGGCAAACCTCATTGCTGATACGCCGAATGATTGGATTAATAAGCTCAATGTCCAAATCGAGCAATATCGGCAAGATTTAATAAGATTTAAAAAGGATAAATTAAATAAAGTTAAAAGGGACTACGAACAGAGACAAGTATATCCCTGGTTGGGCAGCTCCAGGCCTAATCAAACACAACAGGCGTACAGACGTCAACAACAGATGTGGCGTCGTAGGGAGCAGCCAGGGATGACCTCCTCAGCTAGTGATTCTGACACTACTTCGGCCCCCTCAACATCAACTGAAGGAGCTGTCCCTTTAGGGCCACACCAAGCGGGAGTACGTACTCGTTCCAACCGTACTCCAATAAGCGGAAGAGGCAGAGGACGCGGAGGTCGCGGCAGAATCAAAGGATCCTACGTGCCGAGACAACAACGTCCCTAAAAGAATTGGTCTTTAACCTCTCGTCTACACCTCTTACTGACCACGAGTATGGACTTTTAACCAAAGGACTTTCTTTCGTCCCCACGACAATTACTGATCCTTTAGAATGGAAAACCGAAGTGTATCGTCTGAATAGGACACTAAAACGTAAGGAATATTTTAACAACCGACCACCTGCACCAGCACCTTTGGAGACGTCATCAGTTGAGATACCCCCACAACTACGGAAGATAGCTCCGAGATCAAACTTTGACCCCCCAAGTCAGAACTCCTCCATCAGGACTTTTGTCCGCATGCTGGAAAGGGAGGGTCAACAAGCCATGAAAGATCCGGTATACTTTAATTTAAGCAAAGAAGAAAGATCAACGCTTAAAGAATTGTCTAATAGAACAGATATAGTTATCCGCAAAGCGGATAAGGGGGGGTCCATAGTGGTTCAAGACATTGGGGACTATGTCATCGAATGTGAACGACAGCTGAATGATCTCACAGTATATAGAAGTCTTCACAAGGATCCGACTAGGGAGTTTAAACTTGAATTAGATTCCTTTTTGTTAGATTCTAAGAATCATGGTATTATAACACAAGATATTTACTTATCCCTTATGGTTGAATTCCCTTTAGCACCCCTGTTTTATACCTTGCCTAAGGTGCATAAGACGTTGGAGAAACCCCCTGGTCGCCCAATTGTGTCGGCCACGGGCTCTCTGTATCAACCAATCTCAGTTTTTCTAGACGCATTCCTTAATCCCTGTATTCAGGCTTTGCCATCTTTTCTTAAAGATACATCATCATTATTGTTACAATTACAACATCTGGGCAGATTGCCCGAACACACATTGTTGTGTACTGCTGATGTCACTAGCCTCTACACCTGCATCCCGCATGATGCAGGTGTGGAGGCAGTGAGAAGACTCATAGAGGATAATGTGACGTACCAGGGCCCTGAGATATCGTTCTTCTTACACCTATTAGATCTGGTGTTACAAAGAAATTATTTTATGTTTAATGGTAATTTTTATTTGCAAATAGCGGGCTGTGCGATGGGGTCTGCGGTGGCCCCATCGTACGCTAATGCATTTATGTATCAAGTAGAGAAGGATATGTTCTATTTGGATCCTATTATTAGTCCTCAAGTGTTGTACTACAGACGTTTTATTGACGATCTAATTGTGTTTTGGAAAGGCTCCAGGGTAGATTTGTCATTGGTATGGAGTAAACACAATGCTACGTCACACCCAGTAAAGTTTACCTTTATTATTGATGAGAACCAAATTAATTATTTGGATGTCTGTATTCGCATTAGGGACTGTCAGTTGAGTACGTCCCTTTTTGTTAAATCTACGGACAGAAATACTTTATTAAACTATCAAAGTTTCCACCCACTCGCATTACGTAAGGGATTACCGTATTCCCAGTTTATGCGTGTTAGGCGTATTACCTCGGACCCTGTTGAAGCTGGCTTGGCTTTGGATGACATGCTTAAGAAATTTGCACAGAGAGGGTATCCTGTTAGGGAGTTGCAGCAATCTAAGGAGGCTGTTTTGAATAAATCTAGAGAAGATATTTTGTCTATGGACAATAAAACAACTTCCATAGCGAACAAACTTCCGTTGGTTAGTAAGTTCTCCACTAGCTCTTGACGTGCAGTTAAGAAAGCTAACCAATTATGGCCGATTATGCAATCTGAGCCAGCTTTAAAATGTCTATCTGATACTAGTTTATTACCCAGTCACACTCGAGGTAATAATATAGGTAATTATGTAGTAAAACTTGATGTTACTAATATGACTAGATCTAATTCCACACATTTCCTTAGACCAAAAACAGGATGTTACAGATGTTTGGGTTGCGCTACGTGCAACACCTTATTGACAGGCACAACATTCAACCATCCGCAAACTGGCAGGAAGCTACCTATTAAACATTGTCTTACGTGTACGTCAACTTATGTTGTCTACATGCTTACTTGCCCGTGTGGTCTTGCCTATGTGGGCAAGACCATACGACAATTTAGAGAGAGGATGGCACTCCATAGAAGCGCCATAAAAAAAGCGTTTGAGAAAGGGTCTAGTGACCAACCGTTTGCCCGCCATTGCTTAGGGGCTAAACATGGGGTGGCTTGCATTAGGGCCATCCTTATTCACCATACCCCTCCGACTTTGAGGAATGGAAATAGGGATCGGTTGCTCCTTCAAAAGGAGTCCCGGTGGATATTCAATTTGGGTACCCAATACCCTGGCGGTCTCAATGAAAATTTGGGACTGCAATGCTTTTTATGAATATTTGATTAAGTCATATCCCTATGGGTGGGGATTGAGCTCATATGTAAATAGAAAGTAATAGGTCCTTTATCTATACAGTTTTCCATAAAATCTCAATAGTTAATTGAAGTTAAATTGCATAACCTTAATAGGTAGATTTACGAATAATATCACTTGTAGGTGCAAAAGGTAGATTCACTATCATGATGTTTACTAAGTTATATATGTGTTTTAATGTTTCACTTTGTTTTAACCTTGTACCTGTGCAGGCTCCGTAGTTACTACGGTGCCTGCAGGCATTGTTTGCCGGTTTCCATGGAAATCTCCCTGCCGCACCGAGCGTCGTGACGTCATGGCCCAGCGACACGGAGGTGAGTTGCGGAGGCTGGCGGGCGGTCGAGCCGTGCGGTCAGGTGAGAACAGTTTGAACACTGATGTTTTTTGTCTGTGTATTGTATAAATGTTTAGTTTGTCTCACACCTTGTTTGTCAAGCCCTGAGGACGGGGAGATTCCCCGAAACATGTCGGCAATAAAGATAAACTTTTCTATTTGAGTCAGCCTGCGTGAGTGCCGCCACACAGCCGTCTGTATATATATATATATATATATATATATATATGGTTTGTCCCGCCATCATATCACCTCTTGGTGAAGTCCAGATAGGACGAAACGCGTTGGGTGTTACCTGATGCAACCCATCTTCTCAAGTTAAGCTATATATTCTTCTCTCTTTACATTGATTTGTATGCCTTATCTTCTTGTTTTATAGTTTTATACAGATGTCATTTTATGCACGTATGTAGTCCTAAAGACAGTTTTTTATTCTGTGAATTTTTTTAGTGCTGTATATTTGTGAATAAAATACTGTCATTACTTTTATGTGTAAACACACTGGGTCTTTCTAATTTTATATGACACAATTGGTCGCTTAGAAGTACCTTATCCAGTTTTTCCTATACTCTTTGTAAGCACCTATATCAGTGCTTAGTCTATTTAAGGTACAGCAGACGCCCTATTTTATAGATGGAGTGTCAATAAGGAGACAATATTTACTATTATTTATGATCTAACTACTAGTGTTTATAGTAGTTACTGCATTTTGGCGCCGACAGATTTCTCTGTGTGTATATATATATATATATATATATATACAAAAAGAAATCACCCACCAAAATCAAATTTCCACTGGTGCCCAACTGTTCCCTCAGCCAGCCCCACCAAAGTACAGTACACACACCAGGCAGTTGCTGGAGGGCCACAGTCTGCAGTAGAAAACACGTCAGTCCATTTTTATTTTTATTTTTTGGATTTTAGACAGAACCATTAGCATGGTTAGCTCTCCTCCCATTGGACAGCTCTGTCACTGGGGCCTTTAGGCTGTTACACCATGCAGGCTGTAAATAAAATAAATATTTCTGCACTCCTTTTCTGTAATTCTGCAATGACCTCTAACTGCTCACAAAGAGATCACTGTGTCCTGAGTCTGCTGTACCTGACACACTGACATCTATAATAAAAAATGATTTTTCAACATAGCAGCATAATGAAATTATAGCATTCATTTACTGCCATTTCCAAGTGTGTGCCAGAGCAGTCTGCAACACAGAGGGAAAAGGAGCATGTCAGGAAGCCTGTCACACCAGGCCCTTCTGTGTCTGGGCAAAACTTTCAGCCAATCAGCGTCCAGCAGAGAGGAGATATCGCATACATCTTCAGAAAAAAGTAATCTGTGGCTTTGTGGAACAACAAGTCCCAGCATTCCCTGACGATCTCTGGTTCCAAGTATGACAGGAATGGAAGGCAGACAAAGCAAACTGGGAGTTTAGTTACAAAATGCCAGGGCATGCTGGAATTTGTAGTTCCCAATTGAACAGCAGCATGCTGCCTCCTCCTGTCTTAAGTTTTACACACCTCAATAAACGTTTACATTTAAATGGTGATAAAAACCAACTGGTTATAACCTAGCATCATCTTGTACTTTAGATAGAAATTGCATAAATAATAGGTAATTGCCTAGAACCTCTTCATTTGTGACAGCCAGACAGCTCTATCTTAAGTTACCTGATTCGGAAATAAAACACAACTTAATGACATGCTGTGCATCTGGTTAAGTGGCACCTAACTCCTCGGAAAGTGCTAGCAGATAATGTTATTTAATAACATGGCTTATCCATTTCATTCAGATACCCACAGCGTCTCCACCACTCATTCGGAGCCCTTAATTCCAGATGGATCCAGGATTTTCAGATGCCCTGTCCCCCCTCTCACACTGACACACGAATGCTGAAATGCAGCCACATCCTAATATAGAGTAATATAGGTGTCACTTTCCTGAGTGACGTTCCCAGGCTCAGCTATAGCTGAATACAGTCCTCATAAACGGCTTTACATAGAGTTATAGCAGCGGTCATTCCCTGTCCAATGCAGATGTTACCACAAATGCAAAAGAGCCAGAACTGGCCAAACATATACACACGTAGAGTTGTAGCTAACCAAATTATTCAGATAAATAAAGAGTTGTAAACTTCTCTGCCTACGGTAAAATATTCACAGTTTAATCTCAGCTATCCATGACAAATATGAACGTTATTTGCCTTACCGTGAAAATGGGAATAAACGCGTATTTTTAGACAGGTAAATGGTTTATAAATAAAATCCCACGTTCACATGCAATATGTTTCATTTAGTGTATAATTAATCTAAGTCTATATACATTACTATTCAATAGGTATCAATGAATTTCTATATAAGTGTGTGCATACATTTTCAGTAAAACTACATTATGAAACCTAATTTATGTATGTGTGTATATATATCTGTATATATAAATATATATATATATATATATATATAGTTTTATTATTTAGTTAAACTTGAATGCAAATGTATGCACATGCAGAATATACATGCACAGCTATCTGTCCAGCAAATATATATTTATCTCTGAATATATAACCAGTTTACATGTGCGTATATATAAGGCTTGCAGTTTATGTGTGGGTGTGTGTGTATGTATATATATATATATATATATATATATATGTGTGTGTGTATATTATATATGTGTGTGTGTGTGTGTGTGTGTGTGTGTGTGTGTGTGTGTGTGTGTGTGTGTGTGTGTGTGTGTGTGTGTACACATATAATTGTATTGTATCATTTCTGGTACGCCAAGATGAAATGTCTCAATGTAATGGCATATTGTTATGCAGGATGCAGGATAATGACAGAGAACATCATTATCTGAGAGTGACACAGTGTTTGCTGTCCCACAGCTCGGGGGATTAGCGTGTTTAATAGTAAAGTTTAGTGCCAGAAGGGGTTGTAGCTAAATCACAAACATAGCTAATAAACATCAATTTTTCCTGCATCAGATCTGCAAATTGTTGCATATGCTGCCCCTGCCTAGCCGCAACGTCTGCCAATGTACTGATCTCTTCCTTAATATGTTAAATAGGACGGCTATTATTAAAACTCACTAGGATTTCTCGGCTAGTGACTATCTGCAGAAGGATTCTGTGTCTGAAATCATTACCGGGCTGATTGCAGAATCAATGCGCTGTTCCGTGGCAGTCGCATCTTTCCACGCGCATTTGCGCCCCACGCTGTGACTCTACCGCTAGCTGGGCGATCGCTTGGCAGCCTCAGGCCGCACAATTTACCGCGATTGTTAAAACATATTCCAATTTTTTATTCTTATGGTGACCCTCTGCAAACGATTAGGCTGGTGCTCCTCTCCAGCACGGAGTTGGGAGACAGAAACCAGGCGTCAGTCTGATTTTTGTACATTATAAAATATCTGCAAACACAAAAAGTAGAAAATAAATAGAAAACAAATTGTGAATTGTGCATAGGAAAATGAAGTATAATTTTGTAATACTGTGTCGCAGTGTATATATGAATGTGATCATGCAACCTGTATGATATTGTCTGTAATTGACCTTGGGCATGACGCATTAACATCACAAAATACACTTGCATCCGGGTGATTATTTTGAAAAATAAGGGCGAATAATAAGAAAATCCCTATATTGATCTATTATGTGCCCGCCAGTAGATGATCTTTGTGAGAATGGATAGCTAATGTTAATTAATGAGGACCAAGACAGGGGGCACAGGGTCTCACTGGAGATATAAATTTAAGGTGATAAATCAGATAAGCCACATATTGCCACAACTAACAGGTGCAAGGGGTGATTAGTGCAAATAGCCCTTTCCTTACACTATTAGAGAGATAGTCTGTATTGTCCGCAGTGCAGGACCAACTAATTTACTGGCTCACAGACCACCAGTGCAAAGTACATTCCTTACCAATATAATATCTATCTATCTATCTATCTATCTATCTATCTATCTATCTATCTATCTATCTATCTATCTATCTATCTATCTATCTATCTAATCTCTATAGCGATTTACCAATCTATTTCATATCTATCTATCTATCTATCTATCTATCTATCTATCTATCTAAATAGATAATATCTCTAAATCGATTTACCAATATTTTCCTATCTATCTATCTATCTATCTATCTATCTATCGATCTATCTATCGATCTATCTATATCTTATCCATTTTCCTAATTATTATCAATGACCTATCAATGCATCTATTTTATATAATATACAGTATTTATATAATATCTTTATATCTCAACAATACAGATATTCGTATTCGATATCTATCTATCTATCTATCTATCTATCTATCTATCTATCTATCTATCTATCTATCTATCTATCATATCTGCCTGTATATCTGTCCATCCATTAATGTATGTATTAATGTATCTATCTATCTATCTATCTATCTATCTATCTATCTATCTATCTATCTATCTATCTATCTATCTATCTATCTATCTATCATCTATCATACCTGCCTGTCTATCTGTCCATCCATGTATGTATGTATGTATGTATGTATGTATGTATGTATGTATTAATGTATCTATCTATCTAT
Organism: Pseudophryne corroboree; assembly: GCF_028390025.1. NCBI lineage: Eukaryota > Metazoa > Chordata > Amphibia > Anura > Myobatrachidae > Pseudophryne > Pseudophryne corroboree. The sequence continues at coordinate 69,606,375 of NC_086455.1, forward strand.
CTATCTATCTATCTATCTATCTATCTATCTATCTATCTATCCATACATACACATGGCAGAAATATAATAGCCCCCTCCCCCCTCTAGTCAGAGAGCAGATAGTGGGCTGGCAGGTCTGAGAGAAGTTACAAGTTTTGCTAGAGATTAATGGGAATATTCTATGTTGGACCAAATAATTTGTTCCTTGTAAACAGAGACTAATAGTTTGTTTTGCTATGCTGTGTAGTTTCCTCGTTCTCTGATAGACCTCTGATGGGCAAATAGTCTAATCTGATTCACTTCACCTCCTGTGGATTGTAAGGAGCAACCGTGACAGCCTGAGCCTTCTGCAAATCACCCAGCCAGCCAGCCCCAAGTTCTAATAAATGCAAAATAAGCTCCAATCCTAACAGCATCAATTTAGCTTTATGACAGATATTAAACATGCATCATTCGTTTATTGCTATTTACAGCTATGATCAGGATGTATAGAAAACTCACAATAGGGGACAGGTTCCAACTCCATTCTTAAATTAAAGGTGTAAATATATGTAATTACCAAGTCATTGTTCCTACATGTAGGTTTAAACCTGTTTTTATTGGAATTATTATTTAGATTTAGACAGTGGCATATTTTACTATCCACTTGGTTTGCACTGATAACACTGTAGAGCCTCTCCTTTAATTGTGCTGCTTTGTGGTCTTTGTTAGCCAATAGCAAAGCATTTCCTACATTTATTATATTATATCTATTAAACGCTACAACAAACAGATACACAACTTTGTGAACTTTTTGCCTTTTTTGTCTTATATTTGCCCCTTTATATCACAATCTAGAAAAGTTTGACTGAAGGAAAATAAAATATGGGTGTAAAATCAAAACAAAACAACAACTAAACAATAAAAGAGAGAGAGAAAAAACTATCTGTATGCAATGTAAAACTTATTACAACTCACCAATAATTCTGATTTCTGTGGCTGGGGCAACTTCTGACTCTTCTGGTGGCTGAAGGGTTAACGAGAGTGTGAAGTTGTTGACCAGGGAAGTTGCACTCATTAATTCCACATTACATACAATGAATGGGTTAATAGCCCCCAGATTGCAGCACAATAGTATTAATCAGATTATAAGCATGTGCAATTAGCTCCCAGGGATAGTTTGGGAAAAGTCTGAGGGGTTTGTAAAGGGTTTTAGCAGCGGAGTGGATTAGATTGATTTCATTAAATCTCAATATACAGATCAGTCTCATGTCACCCACTGAGCTGCCCCCTCCTACCTATTCTCCAGTCAATGGTGCTGCTGTGCATAGGATGTGCATTGCAGGGACTGAGTACGGGGTGACGTGGTGGGTGTATATAAGGAGAGAGGCACAGCTGGGATAGGGTTGCATGAAGTTTGCAGGAAGACTGGACAAGTTGCAGAATTGAACAGTGCTCCACAGTCCCCCCCAGCAGAGGATTGCCCCATTGCCAGAGGAGCCCCCCAAAAAAGAGGACCCTGACCCATTTCTCTGACCCACACCCCTGTGGAATGCCTTCTGGCATGTTTAGCATCGACAATATTTTGGCTGCCAGACCTCGCTGCAAGGAGTCAGTCCTGCTCCCACAGAATGGCCCTGTGGTGTTCTCCAGCCTAGGGGACTCTCTCTATGGGGGTGCAGACTACAGCGGATTTTACAATCGAGCAGTGGCCCCCGCGTCCTCCCTGCAGGCTGTGAATGGAGCTAGGCTGGGATTCAATAACTACTATTATGGACAGTTACACTTACAGGCTCCAGTGGGACCCTCCTGCTGTGGGGCCATTCAGCCCTTGGGGGCACAACAGTGTTCTTGTGTCACAGCAGCCACAGGTAAGGCCCCACAGTACCTGAGGGGAAGGGGGGATTGTCTGCTTATAGATCATCTACTGGTCACATATATCATATACATCTCCATTGTGTATGTATTACATTAGTGTCTGTATGTGATGTGCGCCTGTATATCTACTATAGCGGGCTTCCTATCCGGTAACGTTATATAACTTTCCATACATTGAGGTTCGCCTGTATATAATACCATACAGATACAGAGAAAAGAGGTGTATTATACCGTCTCTGTTTAGTACTAATATAGATAGCTCTTACCATACTGTACGTTGATGTACGACTACTACACATACACTGTACTATAAACTCTCTTGTATATGTAGCTATAACTTATGTTATTCTTTATAACTCTTATCCACTACACATACACTGTACTATATAAAGTATCCTATATATGTGTGCTATAACGTATTCCATACATTGATATCAGACTTATTCACCACACATACACTATACAATATAACCTCTCCTATATATGTGTGCTATAACTTATTCCATACATTGCTATACGACTTATTCACTACACATACACTATACACTATAACCCCTCCTATATATTTGTGCTATAACTTATTCCATACATTGATATAAGACTTATTCACTACACATACACTATACATTATAACCTATCCTATATATTTGTGCTATAACTTATTCCATACATTGATATAAGACTTATTCACCACACATACATTATACAATATAACCTATCCTGTATATGTGTGCTATAACTTATTCCATTCATTGATATAAGACTTATTCACTATACATACACCATACAATATAACCTCTTCTATATATGTGTGCTATAACTTATTCCATACATTGATATGACTTATTCACTACACATACACTATACAATATAACCTCTCCTATATATGTATGCTATAACTTATTCCATACATTGATATAAGACTTATTCACTACACATACACTATACACTATAACCCCTCCTATATATTTGTGCTATAACTTATTCCATACATTGATATAAGACTTATTCACTACACATACACTATACATTGTAACCTATCCTATATATTTGTGCTATAACTTATTCCATACATTGATATAAGACTTATTCACCACACATACATTATACAATATAACCTATCCTATATATGTGTGCTATAACTTATTCCATTCATTGATATAAGACTTATTCACTATACATACACCATACAATATAACCTCTTCTATATATGTGTGCTATAACTTATTCCATACATTGATATGACTTATTCACTACACATACACTATACAATATAACCTCTCCTATATATGTATGCTATAACTTATTCCATACATTGATATAAGACTTATTCACTACACATACACTATACAATATAAACTCTCCTGTATCTGCAGCTATAACTTATTACATATTTTGCTATAAGGCTCATCCACTAAACAACCACTGTACATTGTAAACACTCCTGTATATGTATGCTATAACTTATTTCATACATTGAGGTAAGATTTCTATACTACACATTCACTGTATGTTATTAACTCTCCTGTATCTGTAGTTATAACTTGTTCCATACATTGATGTAAGATTTATATACTGCACATACACTATACACTATAAACTCTGTTATATCTGTAGCTATAACTTATTCCATACATTGATGTAATAGTTATATACTACACATACACTGTACATTATAAACGCTCCCGTATATGTATGCTATAACTTATTCCATACATTGATGTAATAGTTATATACTACACATACACTGTACATTATAAACGCTCCCGTATATGTATGCTATAACTTATTCCATACATTGATATAAGCTGTATATACTACACATACACTGTACATTGTAAACACTCCGGTATATGTATGTTATAACTTATTCCATACATTGATGTAATATTTATATACTACACATTCACTGTATATTATAAACTCTCCTGTATCTGTAGCTATAACTTATTCTATACATTTATATAATGCTTATCCACTAAACATACACTGTACATAACAAACTCTCCTATATCTGTACACTATAACTAATTCCACTTCACATGAAATGTACTTTATGAAGTCATACTGAGAACTTGTTCCAACCATTGCTCTTACCCGCTGTACATATACTGTACGTTACTCTTTCCTGCATCTAGAAGTTGCAGCTCCTTTCATACATTGATGTGAGACTGTATACAATCCATTACACACGCTGTAAATAAATACTCTCCTATATGTATAATCCACAAGACGTCCAGTGCAGTTTTCTCCGGTATAGCATCATCAAATAAAATATTCCATACTTTGAGGTACTCCTATATACCGTAGTAGTTACTCCACATGACTGTAAATCCTATATCCTCCTGTCTCTGTACAGTACATAACATATACGTTGAAGTATGCCTATATAGCATTTATTCTTTCCACATACAATGTAAATCCTATATTATGCTATAAAGTAACCTATTCTATGTAATAATGTGTTTATGGAATCCTGTACAGAATACTGTCTCCTGTATACATGCTGGTGTAATTACACTGTTATTACACGCATATAAGAATACTATATATAATATAAAGAACCCACAGAGTTGTCTGTACAGCGGATTATGTGCTGCCATCTGTCAGTGACAGGCATCCCCGGGTCTAACAGGGGTACATCACTGGTTATAGGCGCTTTTCACTCTCCCAAAACTCAGATTTCGATTGATTGATTGATTGATTGATTGATTGAAAGAATGAATGTATAGATACAAGTAATCAATTTATAATTATAGATGATTTATAAATAATTACCAAGATGTATATAGAATGCATACATCGACTTTAGTTGTATTATAGAATAGGGAAATCTATAGATTTACTGGGATTTCTTTTTTCAACATCAGTTTTAAAAGTTTGATAAAGCACCAATCGTGGTCTCCAAGAGTACATAATAATAATAATAATAATAATAATAATAATAATAATAATAATAATAATAATAGTAATAATAATAATAATAATAATAATAATAATATGATGATGATGATGATGATGATGATGATGATGATGATGATGATGATGATATACATATGGTATAGGGCCAGACCATCACACAGGTAAGAACTGTGAGTGGCACACCGGCAAGTGACAACACTAGGCTTGGTGCAGTGACCGGACACTGATGACCTGTTAGTGGTATCAGGGCTGCAGAACATCAGCATTAACTGTTCCCCTCCTCCTGCAGGTTATGACGGGACAGGCACGGTTCTGATGCCCCCTGTGCCCCACCAGATGTTGCCCTATATGAATGTTGGCACACTGTCCAGAACAGAGCTACAGCTCCTCAACCAGCTGCACTGTAGGAGGAAGAGGAGGCATCGGACCATCTTCACAGATGAGCAGCTGGAAGCTTTGGAAAACCTGTTCCAGGAGACCAAGTACCCAGATGTGGGCACCAGAGAGCAACTGGCCAGGAGAGTCCACCTGAGGGAGGAGAAAGTGGAGGTGAGTCCCTTGGTATTAGGCCAGCAGCCCCCATTTGGGGCTACAGTGTTCTCTCTGAGCCTTACATCATTCCCAGATAGATCCCATACAGTTATTAACCCCTTGTACCTAAATGAACCGCAAATATACTGAATTACTGTATCTGTGCCTATCCCACACTGTGCCATTATCTCTTATCAACCAATTAACTGCTTGGGTGATTCTACTGTTTCATTTTAGTTGATCCTCTTAGGGTAAGCTATAAAGCTCCATACCTCTGATTAACCCCTAAATACCCTACCAGATCTAGGTCCACACCATGGCATGCCATCATATTTTACTGTTCTATCACCATCAGCACTGTCAGCATAGTCATGTCCTCTTTAACCCTCTCATTAGTCCTGAACGCTTAACCAATGCACTGCCAGAGTGCTGCTAAGATTATGTCGAACACGAGAGCCTTTATCATGACCATCATCATCATCATCATCATCATCATCATCATCATCACCACCGCTGACTAACAAATGCTCATTTCCGCAGGTATGGTTCAAGAACCGCAGAGCCAAGTGGAGGAGGCAGAAGAGGTCTTCCTCAGAGGAGTCAGAGAACGGACAGAAGTGGAATAAAGGCTCCAAGTCTGCCACAGACAAAACAGAGGAGCAGGGCAGACGGGAGCTGGACTCTGACAGCTGACCCATTGGATGTGGTGGAGGTCAGGGGACTTGCACACAGGAGGCTGCCCAGTTGCACAGTGGTGGGACCTGTACATAGAGGGTTACTTTACCTGTAAATAAATGTGTGTTGCCGACATGTTGCACAGATATACACTGTACTGAATGTGCTATTTATACCGTAAGTTAAAGGAATTGATGACAATAAACCAGGTGGTGGCTTCACCATCCTCTCTGTAACCTCTGGCGTCAGTCATTTGTGCGAGGACAGGAAAGCGGCTGGGAAGGTAAGTGCCCCAACGCCTCCCGGAAGGGACTGGGTCATGTAACAATTACTAAGAGGTCAGCAACGTCTGCATCTACAGTTATTGTGGAACTACAAGTCCCATCAGCTGGGAGACACCTTGGTACTTGTAGTTCAACAGCTGCTATATAGTCAGGGATTGCTTGTGGCTGCTCTGTTACATAATACGTATTTTATACCTACAGTATTAGACTGTTGCACTGACTGTCACTGCTCATGCTGCACTGTCACCGCTGATGCTGCACTGACACTGCTGATGCTGCACTGTCACCACTGGTGCTGCACTGTCACTGCTCATGCTGCACTGTCACCGCTCATGCTGCACTGTCACCGCTCATGCTGCACTGTCACTGCTCATGCTGCACTGTCACCGCTGATGCTGCACTGACACTGCTGATGCTGCACTGACACTGCTGATGCTGCACTGTCACCACTGGTGCTGCACTGTCACTGCTCATGCTGCACTGTCACCGCTCATGCTGCACTGTCACCGCTGATGCTGCACTGACACTGCTGATGCTGCACTGCCTGTAACTACTGATGCTGCAATGACATTGCTGATGCTGCACTGTCACTGCTGATGCTGCACTGCCTGTAACTACTGATGCTGCAATGACATTGCTGGTGCTGCACTGTCACTGCTGATGCTGCACTGCCTGTAACTACTGATGCTGCACTGCCTGTAACTACTGATGCTGCACTGTCACTGCTGATGCTGCACTGCCTGTAACTACTGATGCTGCAATGACATTGCTGGTGCTGCACTGTCACTGCTGATGCTGCACTGCCTGTAACTACTGATGCTGCAATGACATTGCTGGTGCTGCACTGTCACCGCTGATGCTGCACTGCCTGTAACTACTGATGCTGCACTGACATTGCTGATGCTGCACTGTCACTGCTGATGCTGCACTGCCTGTAACTACTGATGCTGCACTGACATTGCTGATGCTGCACTGTCACTGCTGATGCTGCACTGCCTGTAACTACTGATGCTGCACTGACATTGCTGATGCTGCACTGTCACTGCTGATGCTGCACTGCCTGTAACTACTGATGCTGCACTGACATTGCTGGTGCTGCACTGTCACCGCTGATGCTGCACTGCCTGTGACTACTGATGCTGCAATGACATTGCTGATGCTGCACAGTCACTGCTGATGCTGCACTGCCTGTAACTACTGATGCTGCACTGACATTGCTGATGCTGCACTGCCTGTAACTACTGATGCTGCAATGACATTGCTGAAGCTGCACTGTCACCGCTGATGCTGCACTGCCTGTAACTACTGATGCTGCACTGACATTGCTGATGCTGCACTGTCACTGCTGATGCTGCACTGCCTGTAACTACTGATGCTGCACTGACATTGCTGATGCTGCACTGTCACTGCTGATGCTGCACTGCCTGTAACTACTGATGCTGCACTGACATTGCTGATGCTGCACTGTCACTGCTGATGCTGCACTGCCTGTAACTACTGATGCTGCACTGTCACCGCTGATGCTGCACTGCCTGTAACTACTGATGCTGCACTGTCACCGCTGAATCTGCATAGTGTACAGAATGTATTATAGAATCATGTAGGGGGGGGGGACGGGACGTTATAACTCCAATAAAAGTTTTTAAAAATAGATCTCTCTCTCTATCTATCTATCTATCTATCTATCTATCTATCTATCTATCTATCTATCTATAATCTATTATCTATTCATCTATCTCATATATCTAGGATCTATTCTATACACCTTTATTTTCAGCCTTATATAATAGCGCTATGTACTGTTTTAATGTACTAGGTAAGGTTTATATGAATACATTTATTACAGTATGTCTGTATGACCAGCATTATATTACTTGCCGTGCATTGTGTTAGGAGGAACAGTGTGACTTTGTGGAGCAGACTATTGCAGGGAGCCGGCGATGTGTCACTGGTGTCACTATACAACGTTGAGCGGTCACAGTTACCGTCCGGTTTCTGTCGCTATCAGTCAGTAAATGCTGCGTGCAGATCGATGTGTTTGCTGCTTCTATCTTCCTTATCCTGGAGCTTCAAAGGGAGGTTAAAAAATATATAAAACCGGTGAAATTAAATTACCGGCAGGCAATGGTGCCTAATCTGCACTGGTATCAGAAGTGAGAGGGAACTCGCTATACACCATATTTACATTCTCCTTGCTGTACTTGCAGATGTATTTTACATCTGTATCTATCTATCTATCTATCTATCTATCTATCTATCTATCTATCTATCTATCTATCTATCTATCTATCTATCTATCTATCTATCTATCATCTATCTATCTCTCTGTCATATGTAATTTCCACTATATCACTGAGATGATTAGAGCAGTAGATTTATTTTTACCCCATACAGAAAGTTTGCGATAACCTTCTTCCCGTTTTGCAATGGTCGGATACCTTGTGTTCCAGATTACCAGATATGTATATTATTATCTAGGATAGAGGTGGTTCATCTATAAATCCATGTGTCTGTAAACCAAGGTGTCCTACTGGCTGGAAGTGCATGCTGAGTCTTGTAGTTCCTCAGCTATGAAGCCAGTTTTCGTATATCTGGTCACAAGATCAGAATATTGCCTCTCACAAAATGTATCAAGTCACTTTCGGTTTTTGTTTTTTAATTTGTTATCATTCTCTCTTACAACCAAATGGAAGCCTATGGTGAGCAAATCAGGCACCGTTGTCAGGAATACACATATAACTAACACAAAGCAATATAAATCAGACGGCAATGATCTGACCTTGGGTGCATACATATTTTGGTGTGAAATATAGAAGCCATTTATCAGCTAGAATCCACAGGCTGCTCTTATATCACACTGTAACAGGCATGAAATGTGCGTGTGATATCCCTGCAGAAATACAGCAATGCAACATAATGCAGAACAGAACTTTATAGCAACAATATTTTATGATAAATATTAGGCTTGTATTAAATATAAGTACAGAGGGATATTTTTATTAACATTTTCAAAATTAAAATAAAACAGAAACAAATAACAATCTTGGACCTTATTTGTAGTGAAACTACAATAACTAAGAGAAAATAAATATAGATTTTTTTTAAATTACAAAATGTATATATTTTGATATAAGAAAACAAATGAGGAAATGAAAAATATGAAATGTTAGCTGTTTGTGTCCTAAATATGATTAATTCACTCTAGGCATCTTTAGTTAAATCCTGATGGGAGATAGTATGTTGTCTTGCACACATTTTATGACTTTATGAGTTGATGCAAGAGTGATGTGTCTGTGTGCATTTTATATATATATATATATATATATATATATATATACATACACACACACACACATACATGTATGTATATATTTATGAATATGTTCATTCTTATTTATTTATATTTAGAGATTTGTAAATTTAGGGTTGACATCTGAAATCTAGGGACTATTGGTCACGGAACCTTTTAAACATAGTCCCCTTGATCCTCTCTTTGAAATTATTTTTCTGTACTCCCAGCTATTTATTAATTGTCTTCAAATATTTTTTATTTTGAGAAAGTCCCAATTTCTTAATATATGTTTATTTTTAAAATAATACTTTATTTTAAAGACAAAATACGGCATCAAATTAAAGCTGGACAGAAGTAGTTTCAGAAATACAATTTGGGCCCAGAATCCATGTTCCAATTTGGTGTACTTTATGTGTTTAAGAAATATTATGAGAAATCACAAATATGAAAAAGATATTTTACGAACATAATTTAACTTCTTGTGAACTGGAATTTTTTTTTAGCACAAATTAAAAGTGTTCTTAAAACAAATTTTCTCCACAATTAATTGCTCTGTAACATGCATACATACATGCACTTACCCTCTGTTGTTTGAAATCGAGAATTTTACAAATGCGCAACTTTTACCCTACAATGTCAGATCTTGGTTTGCTTTTAAGGACCTACTGTATCAAATTAGCAAAAAATTATAACACTTTATAAAAAAAAAATGTTTATATTTAAACTAACTTGGTATTGGAATTGCAGTTTAATTAAACATACTGGTCTATTCTAGCAGCACTTTACTTTGATTCGATATTTATCATAAATTGAAATATTTGTCACAATTTCAGTATTAAATATAGTACAGGAAAGATTGTCTCATCTCAGATAAATCAGACACATGTTTTCTTCATTATTTTATCATATCTGTTACCTGTGGGTCTCTTGTTCTATGTGAGGCGGTTTTGAATATACAATAAGCTGTATCTAGAAAACATATTTCAAACAAAACGATGAAAAGGCTGCGTAATAGAAGCATTGTATCCAGAATTTTTGCAAATGTTTCTAGAAATGTGTTCTTAGGACTCCGTCTCCTGTATGCTATACGATTATATTTTATTCATATATAATTGTCACATAAGTTACCAGAGTCATGCCTTTTTTATTTTAGACATCATAAATAAGATTATTCTCATGAATAAGGTTATTTCTATTATTAAAAATGACAAATTCTTAATAATATGCATTATATGTCGAACTTGGATTCAAAATGCAAACAAACAGCACCAAATTCATCAAAGTGACAGCTCTCAGAGGGTGTTTGTTTTAGTAAATATGGTTCAGTTCTGTTGGTTTAGCCTGACATAGAACATACGCCTCTTTGTGTCTAGTTTTGACCCCATGAATGTTTTACTGTGTTTATGTTCTTAGGACAGTTACTTTGGAAGGTAAGTTACTCATTTTTTTCTTTTTCTAAATATCTCTCAGTGCTGAAGTTGAAGACTGTACAGATATAAGTTCATTGTAGGCTCTATGGGCTAAAACAGGCAATCTGGTTTATGTGGAACTAGAAGTGCCAGCATGCCTTCCAGGAAAAGAGCTTGCAATTCCCCATACACTGCAGAGCCACATGTAGCCTTATCATAAGTTATACTCTGATATATGTGCAAAGGCTGGCAGAGCATGCTGAAACTTGTAGTTCCATAGCAGCTTAAGTGGGTAAAATAGTTTTCGGAGAATAAATACTGTTATGTATGTGTCCAGCAGCACACATAACATTATACAATTCAATTGTGTCATAAAATAGCATACAACTCATACGTGTGTTGGAAGACTGCCCATGGGTAGGTTATAGAAAGGGTTTATTGGCCTGGTCCACACTCTAAAAAGGTAGTTTACTAATAGAGCTGCACACCCCTATTACTTCACCTCACTGGCAGGGTCCTTCCGTTCTGTATTTAATTTGCTGTCCTTCCTCACTTTTACTTTCTTTGTTTCGTCCCAAAGGCAAACATCTGTGTTGGACCTTCCACCACCTTTCCAGCAGTCTCCTCCATTCTGACGCAGAGTCCGAATTCCCAGATCTCACAGTAAGCTGAGGTTTTTCCATCTTGTTCATTGGCTTTTAACTGTTTGATTGCTGTCAGGGTCTAACAGTTTTGGGCTGAATGGGAATTCTGAAAGTAACTTTTCCTCATGAAAATATTTGGGTTGGCTATCAAAAGGTACAGCAAAATCTAACCTTCGTGTGCTTTTCAGCTTGAACTCAATTAACATTACTGTGCAAGCTAAAATGTATTTCCAGGGCTGATAGTAAGTTAGATTTTTTCCCAGTTTTGCAAAGTTACAGACTCACCAGAATGGTATATAAAGGATTTTCTCAGGGATAAATAAAATGTTTCAGTGTGATATAATAACATGTAAAGGTTTTTCCTAAAATAGTATGTTGCAAAGCTTAATAGTGGGGGCTATGAAAGTTACTAAAACAGCGAACACCAGTGATAAGGGCAAGATAAATTCTATTCAGTGTTTTTTTCTTCTTCACATTTGGCCTTATGTGAGGAATATAAGAAATAATTTCTACAGCAGAATTCTGTCCATTAAGTACGGATGTGTCCCCATACATCTAGCATCTATACACCATATGACACAAGACAGCCACCACAACTGAGTCACTCCAAGAGGATTAGCACAAAGTGTTGCATATTAAACGCTTTGCAAAATTAGCGACAAGCTGCAGGCAGTGTGTTAGAGACCCTGGGCTGCAACTTAAGCCACACAGGAATTGATTTCCACACACGTACAAAGTCGCAGATTAAACACAACGGAACGTGCCGTGAGGAAAGCTGCAGCTATTTGCACAGATTCAGATTCAGTCGCACACAGCTGTAGAAATGTCGCAAATCACAGTGGTCTGCGTACACTAGCAAAACAGTAAAACACTTTTTGTTGCTTCCAGTAGTTGTATTTGTGCGCATGGGATGCACAATATGAGCGAAAAGCCACTCGGCGTGGCCGAGTCTCCTGAGACTTGACGCACCGAGAGGGGCTATTTAGAACAACAGTATATGAGGACTCACCTGAAACATATCTATAGTACTGCATCAGTAGAACTGATTTTTATTTTTCTATAAGCCATTTGCTAAAGGGCCACTTGGACAAATGGTTTTGTTCTATTATATTTTTGGCATTTAGGTCACCTTGAGCCATTTATCTGCTGTACTGTTCTGTAGAAAATAAGCAAGATGTCTAATGTTTATTTACCAGAGAATTAAAAGGTCAGATGGAGAGATTTAAGTCACAATCCCCAGTTGCAATAACCTATCACTGTTTGTCACTTTTTGCTTTGCGTTGTCAGTTGGTTGTAAGAGGTCAACTTCATTTCATATTCTGAAGACAATGGAACTTTTTTATTTTACTTTCTGCCAAATTAGTTATTTACAGATATTTATGAGATTTGCTTTTTAAAAAAACTCCCCCCAAAAAACGTAAAATTCTAATTCCAAGAGTTTAATTTAGAGTTTATCTGTGTTTTAAACATCCAAAATCCCAGTTGTCTGAATTTTGAGCATTCTAGATTAAAGCGATAGACTCAGCTAAATGAAATGTTTCTAATTAATTTAGGAATTGTTCATACTGTATTATTATTTCAATAGTACATTTTCAGAATTTGTAAACATTTTCTTTTTATGTATTTTTAGCTATCCCTGATATAAAGAAAATTCTGCTCCAATGATTGATTCCTTTTGTTTATTTAAATTGATTTTGACAACCTGACCAAATTTTATTTTACTTGGATTGTATAAATTTAACTAAATAGAATAAGAGTATAATTTAAAACTGGAAATAGTTGAACTGTGTTAAATTTTAATCTGTCCAGGACGTATTGCACATTTTTAATACATTTTGTCCGGCAATCAAGGTCCTTCAGAAAAGAACTGTATAGATATTCTAGCCTAGAAACATCATACAATTTGCATTTAACTTAATGCAGATAAAAATCTCTCATACTGCATACTATAACATATATCAACTTTCATACTGCATACTATAACATATATCAACTTTCTTAATACAAGCACCACACTACACCTATATAATGTTAACTTTTTTTGGTGTTGCATAATAAATTTATCAATTTAAAAAGTATACGAATTTACGGAAATAAAACAGAACACACTTTTCACTTATAGTACCCAGAACATAACAATTTAATATAGTGCACACAACAGGTATTTGTCAAAAAGCATTAAACTGTATAATAAACATTTAAGTGTTCTACCTCATTAATGTTTCTTTATCAATATAATTTCTATAGGTACACATTTAATTCATATTTTGCAGAGATGGAATGTTGGAAACATTTATGAGTTCCATGTACTGTTACCATTTACAATTAGGAATAATGTTATACTGTATATGCTTGCTAAATGGGTCATAAGTTTATATCTCATTGTACATTTATCAGTTGTGTGAAGTGTACACAGTATTAGGTGCCTATGCCATGATGTACATGGCAGCTGAGTCTGCTGCTTTGGGTGATGGAAATGTTTGATGCACATGCAGAAAACTTAAGACGTTCAATTTTGTGAATTATGTTGATACTATAACGAGGTGCTTCACTCAAGGATAAAATGCTACATGGTTTCCAGCCCACTCTGGTTGTTGAATATTGCTGAGTAAGGGTTCAAAATATAATCTTCTATTGGTTTGATGTCCCTAGCTAAAGTTTGGAAAAGTAGAGGCTCTAGATTGCTGGTTATGGTCTAATGTAGGGTTGTACAGTGCTTTTACAGATCTTTTGAAGCAGAAGAGAATGTGGGTGTCAGACCTGCACCCCCAATTCTTGCTGCATGCAAGGTTATCTTCAGTTATTTTTCTAATACTGTGTTCTAGTCCTGCCTGCTGATGAAGAGTCCAAAAAAGAACAGAAGGTGCCATTGAGCTGCAGGTTGCATGTGCTTACTGTACTGCATCTTTCCACAGTTAGACGCAGAGGGGCTTTGTCTCCGATTCTATTGTCCCTTGAAAAGCAGTTTTCATAAAAAAACAAAAATAAAAAAACATTTGTTACACATTTTCATATAGTCATAAACATAAAAAAATAATATTTAAATTGGTTTGCAGGCCAAAATCTGTCAATTGGCGACACTGAGGTAACAGTAATCATCATCTACTTGACCTATTTTGGAACAGAATTGCACTAATTACTCTGTAATCCATGCTGACTGCAAAGAAATGACTAAATGACTTTATTGTAGAAATTAAGATATGCAAATTAGTCAGGAGAAATGCATCGGCAGGGTCATGTAGCATACCTATATCAGCCTTTTGTTCCCACCATGTATTATGGTTTTGGTTGTTGATTCTTAGATTTTTGCATTTTTATGTGGTGGGGAGATAGGTTGTAGAATTTACAGCCAGATGTCTCTTGGCAGCCTTATGTTTATCCCATGTTTTGGGTTCTTAACTTATAAGATTCCCCCTCCCCCATCCTAACACCCTACAAACCAGTGCTTTCTTATCTTGCCAATTATCTACTTTTAGACTGTGTCGTTCTGTACTAGTAATCTTCTGTTAAAACTACCCGTAGACCCAGATTTATCAAGCCTTAGAGAGTGATAAATTGCATGGTGACAAAGTACCAACCCAACCAATCAGCTCCTAGCTGTCATTTTTCAAACACAGCCTTTAATGTGGCAGTTAGGAGCTGGTTGGTTGGTACTTTATCACCGTGAAATTTATCACTCTCCAAGGCTTGGTAAATCTGGGATAATCTATATTATTTATCTCACATTTTCTCTTTCAACAACTTTATTTTGAGGACCTTAAATCTTAAGTTACGGTGGTGTAGTGGTCTCAAACATATCATGTGCTTTGCAGGCAGAGAGTAACGGTTATACTTGATCTGTCTATCATCTCTGTGTGGACAGCCCTACGTGCCTGTTTATTTGTGACATGTAATTATATTCTGCATAGGCGATTTAACTGCTACAGAGCCATATGCTCTGCCATGTACCCATGAAAACCCAATAGTATTTAAGAGGTGGCTAATTGCATATAGAGACATTAAAACCCTATTTAGGTCACTTTGCATGCACACTAGTTTGCCACTATTATCTGTCCTGCTTAAGCACTCCCCATAAGGTAAGGAAATCTAGTATAATAGTAGCACTAATGAGGTCACAGGCTGCAAAACAAAAATTATCCTAGTTACTGACATTTTCATTATTTCCGTCGTTCATTTGGAGATTAGCTGCTATCCTTGGATTCATATTACCATCACTTAATGGTATTCACAGAAAACACAAAAGTATAAACCTTCAGCAAAATTCATATAAGTTTGAAGGGGCAGATTTAGAGTTGGGTGGGGGTGTCACAGCTGAACTTTAAATTACAGTGTTAGACTAAAGCTGACCAGTATTTATGTGTTTCGAGCCATAAAGCCAGTATTTTACTTGCATGCAAAATACATAAATAGAAATGTATCTGCACCCCTCGGCTTTCCCCCTAACTGTAACGGAGGCCATATGTCTACAAGTCCCTGTATACTGTTTTACTCATTGTAGCTGTAAAAAGATGGGCCATATTGAACTATGACACTATGACATTAATATAAAGGTGTTCTCAGCTTTAAATATAAATATATATTTTCCATCAAAAAACAGCCAGCTTTCACTTACAACCACTGTGTCATACCTCTAGCTCTGGATCTTATCAATTACATAAACATATAGATACTGTAAATATGTACGATTACTATTATTCTGCAATGCTTGATTAAAATGAAAAAAAAAAAAAAAAAAAAGCTTTGCAGAAAGCTCCTTTGTGTTTTGTACTGTTAACCATTCCCATTCCTGAAATTTGGAATTCAGCCTATGGTATACGTTATGTGCAAAGTCATAGTAAAAATACGTAGAACACATAAAGCAACAGACATTCTGGAAAGGTGTATATAATCCTTGCAAAATATTTTTGTTCAAAAGAATATTAATCATTATGATATAAAAATGCTTTGAAAATTAGTGATTCTTTACATTTTTTGTAATGATTATTTCTGGCTTTGCCTTTAAAAAATGTGATAATCAACAGTAAATTATTTTAAAGTCAAAACGCTAACCTCACGCCTGGGTCTCCTGTTGGCCAGGGTTATGCTTTAACCTCACTCCTCGGTCTCCTGTTGGCCAATGTTATGCTTTAGCTCTTCCAAAGACCTTAAGACCTGAGTAATGAGAAATTCAACCATAACACTTATTTGTCGCTGACGGTTTAAATCTGGATGCCTTGATGAGTCATTTTTAGATTATCAGAGAAATTTTGAAAGTTACAGAGACTTCTTAGTAGAAAATCCAGGAGATCATATAAAAGGTGGATGACTTCACAATGGCACTGATTATTTCGGGTTTTTTAAGCCTCTTTATAATGTTTGGGGTCCAACATACGTATGTATAACGAAATTACTGCTATTGGATATATCTCTAAGTCTTTCTTTGGAGGTTCTAATTCTGGCTACTTTTTCATTATGTTCTGAGATCATTTGGAGAGGTTTGGTGCTTCTGTTGCATGGAAAAGTTCACTGATGTTTCTTTGATTGTGAATACATTCTCACGTTAACGTCAGTCCGGTGCATATGACAAATTACAATGAACTCTGGGCTTCATTCATGCTTGTAAAGCAAAAAAAACAAGTAACTTTATGTGTGGAACAAACCATGTTGCCATGCAAGGGGAGCAAATACATTTATATGGTTTCTGTGCAGGGTAAATACTGGATGTTTTTGCATGTAACCCACAAATGTTAAACAGCTTTATTTTTACACTGCAATTTAGATTTCAATTTGACCACAGCCCACCCAAATCTAACTCTCTCTGCACATGTTACATCTGTCCCATCTGCAGTGCAACGTGGTTTTGCTCGATTGCTTGATTTTTTGCTTTACTTACAATTATGAATCAGGCCCTCTGTTCTCACTTCTTCTTTCACATCTTTGTATATAATTGTGTATAATTTTGATCATAAAGGGTTCTATTTAATGAAAAGTTTAGTTACTGTACAGTTCACTCTTAGCGCTATGTTAATATTCAATGAGGGCAAGCAGATAAAGTCTGATCAATTTATTTTTCATGGGAAATATTAAAAGATAATTTATTTTTTCTTAGGTGGCTGTCGGTAGTGTGGAACTGAGACCTTCCATGCCACAATGTAAAACCCGCACCACCCACAAATGCCACACACATCCCAACTGCTTCACGCACAGACATTTGATGTGTCTATAAGCATTTTGCAGCAACCCTCCAAAATTAGACCCTTGTTTTGTTTTTGTGCCCTCCATGTCTCTCTTACTCTATCACTTGTACCTTACTCTAACACTTGTACCTCACCCTTACCCTATGCTTGCTGTGATCTTACATAGCATAAGAGTATGTACTGTAGTCGGGGCTGATACCAAGTTATTAATGAACAACTTTTCCCGATAACAATCTAGAGTTTCCAGGAGCTTCATATATAGACTCAATCAGGGTTGGACTGGCCGTCAGGGGTACAGGGGAACCCCCTGGTGGACCCCACTGCCTGGAGGCCCTCCCAGGTTCCAGACTTGTACTTGAATTATACATTATATATATGTTACCTTATACTGCACGGACTGTGGTGCATTTTCTACACTGCATTGTTGTAATTAATCTGGTACATTATCATGCATAACATAAATTATCAGTATTTATGGGGACAAAACCTTAACCAATTCTCTGTAGGGACTGGCCACACCCACTCAGGTGACTGGCCACACCCATAAGAATGGGCCCCTAAAATTGCATTTCCCCGGTGGGCCTTTCATGTCCCAGTCCGACACTGGACTCAATTACTCATTAGTTTATATTAGGTATTATTTACTAACATTGCAATTTAGTGCAAACATTTGCATTGAATAAAAAGAAAAATCAATCAGCAATTAGATTGTATCTGTGTAGTGAAAGCTGGACAATGAAAGCAAGTTTCTTATTGGTCACTTCAGAGGAAGTTGAAATGCTGTTCAATAATATTTGGCAAATATATAGAAAGAGAACATGGATAAGAAAAATATAGAAACATAGAATTTGACGGCAGATAAGAACCACTTGGCCCATCTAGTCTGCCCCCTTTTTTTTATCCTTTAGGTAATCTCAACCCTTTTTGAACCTTAATTCTTTGTAAGGATATTCATATGCCTATCCTAAGCATGTTTAAATTGCTCTACAGTCTTAGCCTCTACCACCTCTGATGGGAGACTATTCCACTTATCCACTACCCTTTCTGTGAAGTAATTTTTCCTTAAATTTCCCCTGAACCTCCCCCCCTCCAGTTTCAGTGTATGTCCTCGAGTTCTAATATTTCTCTTCCTTTGAAGAATGTTTCCCTCCTGAACTTTGTTAAGACCCTTGATATATTTGAAGGTTTCTATCATGTCCCCCCTTTCCCTTCTCTCCTCCAAACTATACATGTTAAGATCTTTTAGCCTTTCCGGGTAAGTTTTGTGATGTAGGCCATGCACCATTTTAGTTGCCCTTCTTTGTACACTCTCTAATGTATTTATATCCTTCTGGAGATATGGTCTCCAGAACTGGACACAGTATTCCAGATGGGGCCGCACCAATGACCTATACAGTGGCATTATCACTTCTTTTTTCCTGCTACTGATTCCTCTCCCTATGCAACCAAGCATCTGACTTGCCTTTCTCATTGCTTTGTTGCATTGCTTTCCTGCCTTCAAGTCACTTGAAATAGTGACTCCTAAATCCCTTTCCTCCTCAGTAGTTTCCATTATAGTACCCTTGATACTATATTTAGCCTTTGGGTTTTTGAGAATCAACTGCATGATTTTGCATTTTTTAGCATTAAACTGTAGTTGCCACGTTCTTGACCATTTCTCAAGCATACCTAGGTCATCAATCATTTGTTTTACCCCTCCCGGTGTGTCTACCCTGTTGCAAATCTTTGTATCATCTGCAAAAAGGCATACATTTCCTTCAATACCATCTGCAATGTCACCAACAAAGATATTAAAGAGAACTGGACCAAGTACAGATCCCTGGGGTACTCCACTGGTAACATTTCCCTCCATAGATTGCACTCCATTAACTACAACTGTCTGTTTCCTATCCAACAACCAGGTTCTTATCCATTTAACTGTTTTATAATCCACCACCACGCTTTCAAGTTTATTTAGCGGTCTGCGATGTGGGACAGTGTCAAATGCCTTACTAAAGTCTAGATATGCTCAGGGCCGTAACTACGTGTGTGCCAAGGGGGCTTGGCACACAGCGCAGTTGCCCTGAGGGCGCAACGGCCAGCGGCATGTAATGAGTCAAATTGACTCATTACATGCCGCCGAAGTCTGCGCCGTGCGCCCCGCTGTGTAGTGAGGAGAGGACCAGCGCCGGGCAGCGGAGAGAAGGAGGAGGAAGAAGGGGGAGCAGTGAGCTGCAGCAGCGCTATTTGATTGGTAGTAAGCGCCGCTGCAGCATCCCCCTCTCCTCCTGTATTGGCTGCCCGGCGCTGCTAAGGATGCTGGGATGCGGTTCCCCAGCATCCACAGCAGCGCCAGGCAACCAATACAGGAGGAGAGGGGGATGCTGCAGCGGCGCTTACTACCAATCAAATAGCGCTGCTGCGGCTCACTGCTCCCCCTCCTTCCTCCTCCTTCTCACCTCACACAGCCTGCACCGAGAGGGAGCTGCACGAGGAGCCTGTCAGCGGGGAGAAGGTAAGTATATCCCTCCCCTCCCCCTCCCCCCCTCTCTCTCTCTCTCTCTCTCTCTCTCTCCGTCTGCCGCAATGTGTAAAATGGGGTCTCGTCTGCCGCAATGTGTAAAATGGGGTCTCGTCTTCCGCAATGTGTAAAATGGGGTCCCGGCTGCCGCAATGTGTAAAATGGGGTCTCGTCTGCCGCAATGTGTAAAATGGGGTCCCGGCTGCCGCAATGTGTAAAAAGTAGAGATGAGCGGGTTCGGTTCCTCGGAATCCGAACCCGCCCGAACTTCATGTTTTTTTTCACGGGTCCGAGCGACTCGGATCTTCCCGCCTTGCTCGGTTAACCCGAGCGCGCCCGAACGTCATCATGACGCTGTCGGATTCTCGCGAGGCTCGGATTCTATCGCGAGACTCGGATTCTATATAAGGAGCCGCGCGTCGCCGCCATTTTCACTCGTGCATTGAGATTGATAGGGAGAGGACGTGTCTGGCGTCCTCTCCATTAGAATAGAGATAGATTAGATAGAGAGAGAGAGATTGTGCAGAGTCGCAGACAGAGTTAGTTTACCACAGTCAGTGACCAGTGCAGTTGCTAGTTAACTTTTATTTAATATAATATATCCGTTCACTTCTCTCTGCTATATCCGTTCTCTGCCTGAAAAAAAAAACGATACACAGCACAGTCAGTCACACAGTGTGACTCAGTCTGTGTGCACTCAGCTCAGCCCAGTGTGCTGCACAGTCATCAATGTATAAATTAAAAGCTTATAATTAATTGTGGGGGAGACTGGGGAGCACTGCAGGTTGTTAGCAGGAGCCAGGAGTACAATTATATTAATTAACAGTGCACACTTTTGCTGCAGGAGTGGTGACCAGTGCCTGACCACCAGTATAGTATTGTTGTATACTACTAATATCTCTTTAAATATCAACCAGTCTATATTAGCAGCAGACACAGTACAGTGCGGTAGTTCACGGCTGTGGCTACCTCTGTGTCGGCACACGGCAGGCAGTCCGTCCGACCAGAATTGTATTATTTATTATTATATACCTACCACCTAACCGTGGTTTTTTTTTCATTCTTTATACCGTCATAGTGTCATCCTAATTGTTACGAGTATACTACTATCTCTTTATCAACCAGTGTACAGTGCGGTAGTTCACGGCTGTGGCTACCTCTGTGTCGGCACACGGCAGGCAGTCCGTCCGACCAGAATTGTATTATTTATTATTATATACCTACCACCTAACCGTGGTTTTTTTTTTCATTCTTTATACCGTCATAGTGTCATCCTAATTGTTACGAGTATACTACTATCTCTTTATCAACCAGTGTACAGTGCGGTAGTTCACGGCTGTGGCTACCTCTGTGTCGGCACACGGCAGGCAGTCCGTCCGACCAGAATTGTATTATTTATTATTATATACCTACCACCTAACCGTGGTTTTTTTTTTCATTCTTTATACCGTCATAGTGTCATCCTAATTGTTACGAGTATACTACTATCTCTTTATCAACCAGTGTACAGTGCGGTAGTTCACGGCTGTGGCTACCTCTGTGTCGGCACACGGCAGGCAGTCCGTCCGACCAGAATTGTATTATTTATTATTATATACCTACCACCTAACCGTGGTTTTTTTTTCATTCTTTATACCGTCATAGTGTCATCCTAATTGTTACGAGTATACTACTATCTCTTTATCAACCAGTGTACAGTGCGGTAGTTCACGGCTGTGGCTACCTCTGTGTCGGCACACGGCAGGCAGTCCGTCCGACCAGAATTGTATTATTTATTATTATATACCTACCACCTAACCGTGGTTTTTTTTTCATTCTTTATACCGTCATAGTGTCATCCTAATTGTTACGAGTATACTACTATCTCTTTATCAACCAGTGTACAGTGCGGTAGTTCACGGCTGTGGCTACCTCTGTGTCGGCACACGGCAGGCAGTCCGTCCGACCAGAATTGTATTATTTATTATTATATACCTACCACCTAACCGTGGTTTTTTTTTTCATTCTTTATACCGTCATAGTGTCATCCTAATTGTTACGAGTATACTACTATCTCTTTATCAACCAGTGTACAGTGCGGTAGTTCACGGCTGTGGCTACCTCTGTGTCGGCACACGGCAGGCAGTCCGTCCGACCAGAATTGTATTATTTATTATTATATACCTACCACCTAACCGTGGTTTTTTTTTTCATTCTTTATACCGTCATAGTGTCATCCTAATTGTTACGAGTATACTACTATCTCTTTATCAACCAGTGTACAGTGCGGTAGTTCACGGCTGTGGCTACCTCTGTGTCGGCACACGGCAGGCAGTCCGTCCGACCAGAATTGTATTATTTATTATTATATACCTACCACCTAACCGTGGTTTTTTTTTTCATTCTTTATACCGTCATAGTGTCATCCTAATTGTTACGAGTATACTACTATCTCTTTATCAACCAGTGTACAGTGCGGTAGTTCACGGCTGTGGCTACCTCTGTGTCGGCACACGGCAGGCAGTCCGTCCGACCAGAATTGTATTATTTATTATTATATACCTACCACCTAACCGTGGTTTTTTTTTTCATTCTTTATACCGTCATAGTGTCATCCTAATTGTTACGAGTATACTACTATCTCTTTATCAACCAGTGTACAGTGCGGTAGTTCACGGCTGTGGCTACCTCTGTGTCGGCACACGGCAGGCAGTCCGTCCGACCAGAATTGTATTATTTATTATTATATACCTACCACCTAACCGTGGTTTTTTTTTCATTCTTTATACCGTCATAGTGTCATCCTAATTGTTACGAGTATACTACTATCTCTTTATCAACCAGTGTACAGTGCGGTAGTTCACGGCTGTGGCTACCTCTGTGTCGGCAGTCGGCAGGCAGTCCGTCCATCCATAATTGTATTATTATTATAATATATACCACCTAACCGTGGTTTTTTTTTCATTCTTTATACCGTCGTCATAGTGTCATACTAGTTGTTACGAGTATACTACTATCTCTTTATCAACCAGTGTACAGTGCGGTAGTTCACGGCTGTGGCTACCTCTGTGTCGGCACTCGGCAGGCAGTCCGTCCATCCATAATTGTATTACAATATATACCACCTAACCGTGGTTTTTTTATACCACCTAACCGTGGCAGTCCGTCCATAATTGTATACTAGTATCCAATCCATCCATCTCCATTGTTTACCTGAGGTGCCTTTTAGTTCTGCCTATAAAATATGGAGAACAAAAAAGTTGAGGTTCCAAAATTAGGGAAAGATCAAGATCCACTTCCACCTCGTGCTGAAGCTGCTGCCACTAGTCATGGCCGAGACGATGAAATGCCAGCAACGTCGTCTGCCAAGGCCGATGCCCAATGTCATAGTACAGAGCATGTCAAATCCAAAACACCAAATATCAGAAAAAAAAGGACTCCAAAACCTAAAATAAAATTGTCGGAGGAGAAGCGTAAACTTGCCAATATGCCATTTACCACACGGAGTGGCAAGGAACGGCTGAGGCCCTGGCCTATGTTCATGGCTAGTGGTTCAGCTTCACATGAGGATGGAAGCACTCAGCCTCTCGCTAGAAAACTGAAAAGACTCAAGCTGGCAAAAGCACCGCAAAGAACTGTGCGTTCTTTGAAATCCCAAATCCACAAGGAGAGTCCAATTGTGTCGTTTGCGATGCCTGACCTTCCCAACACTGGACGTGAAGAGCATGCGCCTTCCACTATTTGCATGCCCCCTGCAAGTGCTGGAAGGAGCACCCGCAGTCCAGTTCCTGATAGTCAGATTGAAGATGTCAGTGTTGAAGTACACCAGGATGAGGAGGATATGGGTGTTGCTGGCGCTGGGGAGGAAATTGACCAGGAGGATTCTGATGGTGAGGTGGTTTGTTTAAGTCAGGCACCCGGGGAGACACCTGTTGTCCGTGGGAGGAATATGGCCGTTGACATGCCAGGTGAAAATACCAAAAAAATCAGCTCTTCGGTGTGGAGGTATTTCACCAGAAATGCGGACAACAGGTGTCAAGCCGTGTGTTCCCTTTGTCAAGCTGTAATA